>NC_091963.1:136996376-137008956 GCF_031021105.1 Erythrolamprus reginae | reverse complement strand
TCTGAGGACTCGGGGCGGTTTACAGCATATGAAAAAAACAATTAATAAACCCAATTAATCTAAAACCCCCATTTATTAAAAAAAATCAAGCATTCCCACTCAGACCATAAACATACATAACATTCATTGGTTGGGGGGCTAGAGTCTAATACCCCCGAAGCCTGGCAGCATAGGCAAAATCCTCTCTTAAGTGGTGGTGGTGGGGAAATCTGAGCATTCAGCTTGTCCACTTCCAACATAAGTATGCACTGCTAGTACTACTAGTTTTTTCTCATCATTCTGATCACCCATTTCCTCCCACTTAGGACTGTATGACTGTAACTTTGTTGCTTGTAACCTTAAGATTTTTATTAATATTGATTCCTCATTGCTTATTGACCCCTATGACAACCATTAAGTGTTGTACCTCATGATTCTTGACAAATGTATTTTTTTCTTTTATGTACACTGAGAGCATCTGCACCAAGACAAATTCCTTGTGTGTCCAATCAGACCTGGCCAATAAAAAGTAATTCTATTCTATTCTAATTCTATTCATCCTTAAGTCATTTTTGAAGTCATCATCATCCTTTTGAATCTCACACCTTCCGATTTAAGGGGCATAAAACTGATCCCTCTTCTTCCACCCACCCACCCCCATGGATGCCCTGCTTGAGAAGGAAGCCCGATCTACAAGAGGGGAGATTTGGGGTGCTGGTGGAAAGGGAGATCTCGCCTTGGATGGGGGAAAAGCCTTCTCCCCTCCCCGCCAAGGAAGTGCAGACTTCAACTCCCATCATTCCTATTGCCAGCTCTCTCATCGGCCTGCCTTGGATGGGAATCCTGGGAGTTGTAGTCCAAGGAATCGGGCTCGCACTGAAACAGCCCCGGCCTCCAGAAATCCCGCAATCCCTCCATTCTGTCGCCCCCACCCCCCCACCCCAAATACACATTTTTTGCACTCACCTAGCGGAGGGATCCCCCCAAGTTCGCGCACCTGGGTGCGGCTGCCCTCTTCGGTGCAGCAGTTGCCCAGGATGCTGAGGGCCAGATCCAAAGTGCGGCGCGGCCGCGGGGAGCTGGATAGGATCCGCAAAAGTGGGGCTAGCCCCCCGTTGGTCCTGAAACGGGCGATGCCCCCCGATTCCTTGATGTGCTGGGTTCTGAGGGCCAACAAAGCCTTGCCCAGCCCTGGCTCGGTCCCTCTCTGCAGCTGGGCCAGGCAATAATTTAGGGAGCCGATGGGGATACTGGCTCCACCCCCCGAACCCCTTAAAGTAAGAGCCGCCATCTTGGGCAAAATCCCCTTCCTAAGTGCCGAAGAAGGTAAACATCAAAGGACGGATTGATGGGGGGGAGGCCGAGGCATGCCGGGAGTTGTAGTCCTCTCCCCTAAGACAAAAGGGGAGAGGCTATCAGTCCCAGGATAGATCACGCCGCTCCAAGCTTGGCCGGGGAAGGAGTGATGCATGACGGGAGCTGTAGTTTCTTCCTCGTCCTTTGTGATAAGGAGGTTAAGCGGGAAGGACCGCAACTTCCACAGGGCTGTGCGCTAGCAAATAGCAGGCGTGAACGTGTGCGGTAGAGGATGACGGGAACGAAATTGTATCCTGCGACTCCCCTATTGAGGACGTGGTCTTGTCAAAAAATGAGAGGCGTTGGAGCAAAGAGGTGCATCTTGGGAGTAGTAGTTTTAATGGGAGGCTAGGATTTATTTTTTTAAATGATTTTTGTATGTGGAGAAAAGTGAAAAATAGTGCTTATCCGGTTTTTGGGAACCTGTTGCAAGACTCAAAAAAAAATCCACAAACGTATTCATATTTATTCATAATATGTAATATTTAATTTTTTATTATTTTAATAAACATTTTATTTTATATTAATGTCTTAATGCTGTTTTGAAGCATTGTGTATTATTGTGTATTGGACAAAATTAAATAAATAACAAATAAAATAAAAAGTTACCAAAGTACTTTAAAAAAGTGACTTATTACGGTTTTTACAGTTATGATCAGTATTGGACTGCTACTGGTATGGATAAGGATGGTGAACTGGTAGCGAAACTTGTGCTATGCGCGCAGATTCACTTCACTTGTGTGTGCGTGTGCCCCGCACACGCATGTGTCCCAGTTTGTTTTTGCTTCTGCGCATGCACAGGAAGCAAAATTTTGCAAGGAGATGCGCACACGCGAGATTGTGCCAATTTTTTGCTTCTGCACATGCACGGAAGCAAAAAAAATTACAGAAATCTCATGCACACACGAACCCTTGTGAGATTGCATGCACCGCAGCAAAAACATACTGGGCCGCGCACACATGCAGGAGAAGTGAAGCTGCGCGCATGGCGCACCAGTAGCAATGGGATTGGGAATCCAGCGCTAGTTATGATCCTTGAAACATTCCCATGATCACACGAATCAAAATTCAGACACTTGGCAGCTGACTCATATTTATGACGGCTGCAGTGTCCCGGGGTCACACGATCATCTTTTGCAACGTGATGCCATTGTGAACCAAAGTCAATGGGGAAGTCAGATTCATTTAACAACTTTGTTAGTAACCCACCAACTTCAGTGATTCACTTAACAACTGTGGCAAGAAAGGTTGGAAAATGGGGCAAAACAAATGTCTCATTTAACAATAGAAATGTTTGGCTCAATTGTAAGTCAAGACTGCCTGTAATTGTTCCCAGGCAGTGTGAGAAGTGGAAGACCTTTTCTCTCTCAATTCTCAATATTTGCATTAGCTATTGTAAGGCTGAAAAGCTGCACTTGAGTCACCAGGATACCAAAACGAGACCCAAGAAGATGCTTGGGAAATAACAGCTTTTATTTTTGTACAGAGAAGTGTTGTGGTGAATTTATTCCATATGCATATAGACAACAGACATGCAAAGCCAAACCTTTGTGAGTGTCGCCCCATAATTTTATGCCCATTTTTAACTAATCCGAGACAAAGTTCATTAACCAACGTAAGCACCTTCAAATAATTCTTTTTCTCCAAGCCGTTTCTGCCTGCTTTATCTATGAAGCACCTTGGTCCATGCTTTTTGTTATCTTACAGATAATTTTTTGTATCCCTGCGTAGTTCGTGTTCTTCTTATTCATTTGATGGACTTGCTCTGCCCCTGTTCTTTCTTATTTACTGCCCAAGGACGTGCTGTATTTTGAATAACAGAAGCGAGAAACCAGATAACAAAGGAAAGATACAGTTCCTAGCAAGCGAGGTTTACAGAATTAATTCCTAACAAATACAGCTCATCTGCCTGAAACCCATACCACATTTCAGACATGAACACTCTAGAAAATGTCTAGAGATACTTCACTAGAAGAGCCCTCCACTCCTCCACTCGCAACAGAATATCCTATGCAACCAGACTTAGAATAGAATAGAATTGAATAGAATTTTTTTATTGGCCAAGTCATAGTTCCCTCTAAGCTGAGCAGTGAGCAATCGCTCACTTAAAAATCATCATCAACTCAGAGTTTTTCAAACCTGCCCAGAAGCCGAGAGGGAAAGAGTGAGAGGGAAGGAGAGAGAGAGGAAGAGAAACAGATAGAAAAAAGAGAGGAAGGAAAAGAGAAAGAAAAAGAATGGTAGTAATGAAGAGAGAAAGAAAATCAAAATCTAGTTTGAAACTAGCTCAACTATTTAAGTGGCATTTTGATATTGATAGAGTTGCCCTATTATGAGCTCACTGTTATAGACACACCGTACAGTATTTTATTTTGAAATTCTCTGAGGCAAAACAGGGTGGGTTTTTTGTTTGTTTGTTTTTTGTTTGTTTATTTAATATTTCTGTGCCGCCCAGTCCCGAAGGGACTGCCGCTCAGACACTATACTTTTCCGCCCACCCCCAAAAAAAATTAGAGGAAACACTGGGTGTGATTGGACACACAAGGAATTTGTCTTGGTGCATATGCTCTCAGCGTACATAAAATAAAATATACACTTGTCAAGAATCATGTGGTACAACACTTAATGATTGTCATAGGGGTCAAATAAGCAATGAAGAAGCAATATTAATAAAAATCTTACGATATAAGCAACAAGTTACAGTCATACAGTCAACACGGGAGGAAATGGGTGAAAGGAATGATGAGAAAAACTAGTAGAATAGAAGTGCAGATTTAGTAGAAAGTCTGACAGTGTTGAGGGAATTATTTGTTTAGTAGAGTGATGACCTTTGGAAAAAAAACCCTGTTCTTGTGTCTAGTTGTCTTGGTGTGTAGTGCTCTGTAGCGACGTTTTGAGGATAGGAGTTGAAACAATTTGTGTCCAGGATGTGAGGGGTCAGTAAATATTTTCCCTGCCCTCTTTTTGACTCGTGCAGTATACAGGTCCTCAATGGAAGGCAGGTTGGCAGCAATTGTTTTTTCTGCAGTTCTGATTATCCTCTGAAGTCTGTGTTGATCCTGTTGGGTTGCAGCACCAAACCAGACAGTTATAGAGGTGCAAATGACAGATTGCAATCCTAGGTTTAGAATGCATGAAGCTACGTCGCCTTAAACCTGACCTAAGCATAGCCCATGAAATCATCTGCTACAACGTCCTTCCTGTCAATGACTTCTTCAGCTTCAACTTCTTCAGTTTCAACTACAAGAACACATGAGCACACAACAGATACAAACATAAAGTAAAATGGGTGAACAGTGCAGTCAGGCGGTAGGGAAAGCAAGTAGGATGCTTGGCTGCATAGCTAGAGGTATAACAAGCAGGAAGAGGGAGATTGCGATCCCGCTATATAGAGTGCTAGTGAGACCACATTTGGAATACTGTGTTCAGTTCTGGAGACCTCACCTGCAAAAAGATATTGACAAAATTGAACGGGTCCAAAGACGGGCTACAAGAATGGTGGAAGGTCTTAAGCATAAAACGTATCAGGAAAGACTTAATGAACTCAATCTGTATAGTCTGGAGGACAGAAGGAAAAGGGGGGACATGATCGAAACATTTAAATATGTTAAAGGGTTAAATAAGGTCCAGGAGGGAAGTGTTTTTAATAGGAAAGTGAACACAAGAACAAGGGGACACAATCTGAAGTTAGTTGGGGGAAAGATCAAAAGCAATATGAGAAAATATTATTTTACTGAAAGAGTAGTAGATCCTTGGAACAAACTTCCAGCAGACGTGGTTGATAAATCCACAGTATCTGAATTTAAACATGCCTGGGATAAACATAGATCCATCCTAAGATAAAATACAGAAAATTCCTTCTAAAATTGCCCCTCCAACAACTTCCTATGCCACCCAAATTGAGGTTCTAACGAAGGCAAATGGAGTGAAGAAAGGCAGCAAGGAGAAACGAGGCATTTTGAAAGGAGAGGTGAGTTTGGAAGATTTTGGAAGTGATTTGGGGTGGCTTAGGAAGCTTTTGGAGTGGCGATTTTTGATAAATTTGGGGCAAGATAGGAAGCTTTTGGGAGAGTGATTTTGGGGGCTATTTGGAGCGGTGTAGGAAACCTTTGGAGGGGTGATTTTAGCAGCGAGATGGGGCGAAGGAAGCAGCAGGCTAGGGGGGATTTTGGCAGCAGGATGGGGCGGCTGTGAGGAGCAGAGAAAGCGAAGGGCTAGAGGGGAAAGTGGTAGGGAAATTGGGCAGCTCTGGCATTCCCCGCCTCAGGTGCAAGCAAAAGGGGGCAGGGAATTCCGGTAGGGAATTCCCATGCAAGCAAATGGGAAATCCCGACGGTGACAGTCACAAGGCAGGGGAATCCCTTTGGTAGTCAGAGACCGCATGCACAGTAAGAGAGCCCACGAACCCGGGCTCAGGTTCGTAAGACAGAAAAGGTTTTTAAGATGAGGCAAAGAAATCTTAAACCCGGGTTTGTATTTCGAAAAGTTTGTATGACGAGGGGTTCATAAGACATGGTATCACTGTAATTTATAAAGCGTAGTTTATAATAAAATCAGAAAATGAAATAGAATAAAACATAGATAGGCTGGCATATATGTTAATCATTAGATGCTTAAGTTCTGATACCAAAGTAACCTATACAGTATAGCATAAAGTTGTATGCTTTTTTGTGTTATGTTTTTGTTTGCATACTTTGTATGTGTGTTTGTGTGTGTCTGTTTCTGTCATTTTAAATGTAAATATTCAGTAAAGATATTTTTTAAAAAATAAGTAAGGGCATATATAAATGCACCAGAGTGCCTTCCGTACCCTGTCCTAATGTTTCTCTTTTACTGGTATCATGTATATAAATATTATTATATCCCTGTATACCACCAATATGTACTTGACAAAACAAAATAAATAAATAAAAATAAATAAAAAATAATTCCTAACTTTAACAAAATAAGACAAACATTTTTTAACAGAAGCAAACAACAACAGTTAGATTGATTTGTGTCACTATGTCCCCCGGTAGCATGCCTTTGATTGGGAGGTGAGCTTTGCTTCATTTCCTCAAATTTCAGGTCTTAGAGCAGGGGTCAGCAACCTGCAGCTCGGGAGGCACATGTGGCTCTTTCATCCCTCTGCTGTGGCTCCCCATTGCTCAAAATATGGGTCACAACTGCAAATGTACAACACCCGCCAGTATGCAATTTATTAAGTTTTTTGACCCTCAGTAGCTAAACCATAGATAAATCCAGGAAAAGAAAAGTTTCAGAAGAAAACAGAATCTTTAATTCAACTATACAGTATATGCTATTTTTGTGGGCCCTCAGAAAATAGTCAGGCATGGGAAGAGTTTTGTGGTTCCCGATGTTTTTTTTTCTGTGGGAAATGGGTCCAAATGGCTCTCTGAGTGTTTAAGGATGTTAACCGCTGTCTTAGAGTAAGGCTGGGCAGAGGGAAGCCTAAAGAGGCAGAGATAGAGACAGAGACAAAAAAAAGGAAGTCCTTTGTGGTGCTAATGATCATATGTGTTCCCACCTTCTTTACTTTCAGGAGCCCAAAGTACTTTCTCAGGACAAAGATTCTACTGTCGTGAACTCCCGCAGTTTAACTTCTCTGAACTTTATTTTATTTTATTTATTTTATTTATTCGATTTTTATGCTGCCCTTCTCCTTAGACTCAGGGTGGCTTACAACATGTAAGCAATAGCACTTTTTTTTTAAAACAGAGCTAGGCTATTGCCCCCACAATCCGGGTCCTCATTTTACCCACCTCGGAAGGATGGAAGGCTGAGTCAACCTTGAGCCGGTGATGAGATTTGAACCGCTGACCTTCAGATCTACAGTCAGCTTCAGTGGCCTGCAGTACAGCACTCTACCTGCTGCGCCACCCCGGCTCTTATCTATAGCCCTATAGTGGTATATGTCTTGTCTGATGAAAAGAAGGACTGGGGGTGGCATGATAACAGTGTTTCAGTATTTAGTATTTAGTATTCAGTATCCAGATCGTGCAGAATGCAGCTGCGAGAGCAGTCATGGGCCTACCTAGGTATGCCCATGTTTCACCAACACTCTGCAGTCTGCATTGGTTGCCGATCAATTTCCGGTCACAATTCAAAGTGTTGGTTATGACCTTTAAAGCCCTTCATGGCACTGGACCAGAATATCTCCGAGACCGCCTGCTGCTGCACGAATCCCAGCGACTGATTAGGTCACACAGAGTGGGCCTTCTCCGGGTCCTGTCAACTAAACAATGTCGGTTGGCGGGCCCCAGGGGAAGAGCCTTCTCTGTGGCGGCCCCGACCCTCTGGAACCAACTCCCCCCGGAGATTAGAACTGCCCCTACTCTCCTTGCCTTTCGTAAGCTCCTTAAGACCCACCTTTGTCGTCAGGCATGGGGGAACTGAGACATCTCCCCCGGGCATATACAATTTATGAATGGTATGTCTGTAGGTATGTTTGTTTAGAAAATGGGGTTGTTTTTTAAAAAAATATTTTTAAACTGTAGTTTAGATTTGTTGTAAATTGTTTCACTTTGTTGTGAGCCGCCCCGAGTCTGCGGAGAGGGGCAGCATACAAATCTAAATAATAAATAAATAAATAAAATTTAAAGGGCTCTCACAAAAAAGAAAGGGTCAACGTATTCTCCAAAGGAACCTGAAGGCCAAACAAGAAGCAATGGATGGAAAGTAATCAAGGAGAGAAATAACATAGAACGAAGGCAAAATTTACTGACTGTAAGAACAGTTAAACAGTGGAACTCCAGAAGTTGTACATGCTCCAACGCCTGAGGTTTTTAAGGAGACACAAACATATTTTTTTTCCTGAAATGGTATATGAAGAATTTCCTGCCTAAGCAGGGGATTGGACTAGAAGACCTCCAAGGTCCCTTCCAATTCTATTCTGTATTCTGTTTTTCCTACTCATAGCCTGCCTCAAAGGACTGCTGAGTCAAAGTAAGGACCCTGATACACCAGGATACTAACAATCTCCTTGATGGAGGTCTCTCCCTTGCTGGGGTCATTTTCTGGCTTCCTTGGTAGAGAGAGAACTGGACTCATCTGGAAATCTAGAGGCATCTTGGGGATGTGGAGGACATTCAAGCTGGTAAACAGAGGGTTGATTACAGTGTAAACTCACACAACCTGTAGCCACTACTCTATGTGCAAATCAGATTGTGGCGTGGCAGAATGTCCCCAAGAAAGAACAATCTCAACATTTCTTAAAACATCAGGTTATTTCTATCAATCGAAAGAGTATTGGCTAAACATTGAAGAAGAATGGAGCTTCGGGGCACGGTGTTTCATTGTACCGAGTTCAGACAAACAGAAGAATATAGGTTGAAGGACATGTTCACGGACACCCCTCTTATCCAGGCCACCTCTTTCATAGAAACATAGAAGAAGACTGACGGCAGAAAAAGACCTCATGGTCCATCTAGTCAGCCCTTATACTATTTCCTGTGTTTTATCTTAGGATGGATATATGTTTATCCCAGGCATGTTTAAATTCAGTTACTGTGGATTTACCAACCACATCTGCTGGAAGTTTGTTCCAAGGATCTACTACTCTTTCAGTGAAATAATATTTCCTCACGTTGCTTTTGATCTTTCCCCCAACTAACTTCAGATTGTGTCCCCTTGTTCTTGTGTTCACTTTCCTATTAAAAACACTTCCCTCCTGAACCTTATTTAACCCTTTAACATATTTAAATGTTTCGATCATGTCCCCCCTTTTCCTTCTGTGCTCCAGACTATACAGATTGAGTTCATTAAGTCTTTCCTGATACGTTTTATGCTTAAGACCTTCCACCATTCTTGTAGCCCGTCTTTGGACCCGTTCAATTTTGTCAATATCTTTTTGTAGGTGAGGTCTCCAGAACTGAACACAGTATTCCAAATGTGGTCTCATCAGCACTCTTTATAGCGGGATCATAATCTCCCTCTTCCTGCTTGTTATACCTCTAGCTATGCAGCCAAGCATCCTACTTGCTTTTCCTCCTCACTTGAATTATCCACCATCTTTGAACTAAACTTACAGGTGCGCTACAGGTCTAAAACTTTCCTTAATTCCCATTCCTAACATCTGGAACTGTAATGGGTTGATGAGTAATCCTATGCACTCTCAATTTTGTACATGCCAACTCATCCGGGATTTTACCTCTCCGAGTGACACCTGATAAATCCCAGAATTGGATGATATAATGAGGCAGGTTGAAGCATGTTCTCACTTCCTGGCTGCTCACACCCCCTGGATTTTGCACATATTCCCAACAAAGCCAAGAGGATAATTGTTCTTGCATCAGACGTGATAACACCTAGAGCTAAATGGGTCAAGGAGGTAAGGAAAGTGCATTTTATTAAAAATATCTCTGCAAAACATGCCATCATAGGTTATTATTATTATTTTATTATTATTTATTAGATTTGTATGCCACCCTTCTCCAGAGACTTAGGGCGGCTCATGAGACACAATATAAAACCATGCATACAACAAATCTAATTAATTAAAAACTACAAGCTAAAATCCCAATATATTAAAATCAGTCAACCAATTCAATCACAATCATACACCACATTTAGTATACAGGGGGTGTCTTGATCTAACTGCCCCATGCCTGGCGACATAAGTAAGTCTTAAGACTCTTGTAGAAGGCAAGGAAGGTGGGGACAGTGCGAATTTTTGGAGAGAGCTGGTTCCAGAGGGCCAGGGCCACCACAGAGAAGGCTCTTCCCCAGGCCCTGCCAGACGACATTGTTCGGCCGACGGGACCTGGAGAAGGCCAACTCTGTGGGACCTAACCGGCCACTGAGATTCACGCGGCAGAAGGCGGTCCCATGGGTAATCTGGTCAATGCCATGCCATCAACACTTTGAATTGTGTCCGGAAACCAATCGGCAACCATTGCAGTCCGTGGAGTGTTGGAGAACATGGGTGTATCTACGAAGACCCATGACTGCTCGCAGGACTGCATTCTGCACAATTTGAAGTTTTTGAACACTCTTCAGAGGTAGCCCCATGTAGAGAGCATTGCAGTAGTTGAACCTCGAGGTGATAAGGCATGAGTGACTGTGAGCAAAGACTTTCTATCCAGATAGGGCCGCAACTGGTGCACCAGACGAACCTGGGCAAACACCCCTTTTGCCACAGCCAAAAGATGATCTTCTAAAATCAGCTGTGGGTCGAGAAGGACGCCCAAGTTGCAGTCATGATATTGATGCTTGGTGCCCGTACAGGTAGTCCTCAACTTACAAACATTCAGTTAGTGACCATTTGACACTCTCCAGCGGCACTGAAAAAAGTGACTTATGATAGGTCTTCACAGTTACGAGCATTGCATAATCCCCCCACCCACATGATCAAAATTGGGGCCCTTGGCAATTGGCACATACAGGTACTCCTTGACTTACAACAGTTCACTTAGTGACCATTCAGAGTTACAACTACACTAAACATTTTAAAACGACTTATGACCATTTTTCATCCTTATGATAATTGAAATATTCCTGTGGTCACGAGATCAAAATTCAGACGCTTAGCAACTGGTTCATTTTCACCAGAGTTGCAGTGTCTCAGATCATGTCATCTCCTTTTGCGACTTTCAGACGACCAAAGTCAATAGGGAAGCCAGGTGAACTTCACAACTGAGTTACTAATTTATCAACCTCACTTAAACAACTGTAGCAAGAGAAATGCCCCATAATAAAATGGGGGCAAAACACCTGTGAAATGTCTCATTTAATAACAGAAAATTTGGGCTCAATTGTGGTCGTAAGTCAAGGACTATTCATATTTACAACACTGTCCTTGGGTCATGTGATCACCATTTTATAACCTTCTTGGCTAACTTCTGAGAAGTAAAATCCAATGGTGAAATCATTTTTTTTTTACTACCGGCTCTGTGGGTGTGGCTTGGTGGGCGTGGTGTGATGTGGCTTGGTGAGCATGGCAAGGAAAGGATACTGCAAAATCCCCATTCCCTCCTCACTCCAGGGGAAGGATACTACAAAATCTCCATTCCCATCCCGCTCCGGAGAGGGATATTGCAAAATTTCCATTGCCACCCCACTCAGAGGTCTGGCAGCCTTAGTGGATCAGCCTGCACCATGTTGGTCGACCTTGTGCCAGGGTTTCCCAGGAGGTGGTGTCGTTATCAAGGGTCTTGGAGGATGCTTTCAATGTGTCTTTGTATTGCTTCCTCTGTCCCCCGTGCAATCGCTTTCGTTTAGACAGCTCACCATAGAGGAGCTGTTTAGGGATGTGGTGGTCTGGCATCCTAGCATCATGGCCTGCCCAGCGTGTCTGGGTTTTCATCAGTAGGGTGTGAATTGATGCCAGGCCTGCTCTGGGGAGGACCTCAATGTCTGGCACCTTATCCTGCCACCGGATCCTCAGAATTCTGCAGAAGCAGGTTGTGTGGAAATGGTTCAATTGCCTAGCATGTCTCCTGTATACAGTCCAGGTCTCACTGGCATACATCAGGGTAGTTAGCACTATTGCTCGGTAGATTTTGAGCTTTGTAGCAAGGCTTTTTCCACGATGGTCCCGTATGTTGCGACAAGCAACGTCAATAAGGAAGCCAAATGCGCTTCACAACCGGGTTACTAACTTACCAACTGGAGAGATTCACTTAACAACTCTGGCAAAAAGATCATAAAATGGGACAAAACTCATTTTAATAAATGTATTACTTAATAGCCCAAAAATTTGGGCTTATTTGTGGTCGTAAGTCAAAAACCACCTGTATTGCAAACCAAATACCCCCTTAGAGAATTGAATTTTTTATCATTTTCTGAAGCCCATCAAGTCAGTTGATGACCCTGCATCAGGAGACAGGGGAGATTCCATAATTTTGGGGCTGCCAAACATTTGGACACCTGTTCCTCCCTTATTTCACTGAATGGGGGACTTGTAATAGATACCCTCAAGACCTCTGTACTGGACAAATTAATAATGGGTGGAGAAGATGGCCCTGGAGATATTCTGGAATCAAGACATGTAGGTCTTCAATGTTTGAAAACGGCACTTCAGATTGGACACAGAAGCTAACAGAGGGATACAATCTAGGACTAGGGAGGTACTAATACCACTCTATAAAGCCTTAGTGAGACCACTGCTAGAGTACTGCGTCCAATTTTGGTCACCACAAAGATATTGAAAACTCTAGAGAAAGTGCAGAAAGTCCATTGTGTAATGGACAAAATCAACCAATAAACAATAAATAATAATAAGGGGATTGGGAATTTAAAACATACA
>NC_091963.1:136976376-136978876 GCF_031021105.1 Erythrolamprus reginae | reverse complement strand
GGTTAGGGTTAGGGTTAGGGTTAGGGTTAGGGTTAGGGTTAGGGTTAGGGTTAGGGTTAGGGTTAGGGTTAGTTTTAGGGTTAGGGTTAGGGTTAGGGTTAGGGTTAGGGTTAGGGTTATTGTTAGGGTTAGGGTTAAGTTAAGTCAAGTCAAGTACGGTTAGGGTTAGGGTTAGGGTTAGGGTTAGGGTTCGGGTTCGGGTTAGGGTTAGGGTTAGGGTTAGGAAGTCAAGTTGGGTTCCGGTTCCGGTTCCGGTTCCGGTTCCGGTTCCGGTTCCGGTTCCGGTTCCGGTTCCGGTTCCGGTTCCGGTTCCGGCTCCGGCTCCGGCTCCGGCTCCGGCTCCGGCTCCGGCTCCGGCTCCGGCTCCGGCTCCGGCTCCGGCTCTGTTAGGGTTAGGGTTAGGGTTAGGGTTAGGGTTCGGGTTCGGGTTCGGGTTAGGGTTCGGGTTAGGGTTAGGGTTAGGGTTAGGGTTAGGGTTAGGGTTAGGGTTAGGGTTAGGGTTAGGGTTAGGGTTAGGGTTAGGGTTAGGGTTAAGTTAAGTCAAGTCAAGTACGGTTAGGGTTAGGGTTAGGGTTAGTTTTAGGGTTATGGTTATGGTTATGGTTATGGTTATGGTTATGGTTAGGGTTAGGGTTAGGGTTAGGGTTAGGGTTAGGGTTAGGGTTAGGGTTAGGGTTATTGTTATTCTTAGGGTTAGGGTTAGGGTTAGGGTTAGGTTTATTGTTAGGGTTAGGGTTAGGGTTAGGGTTATTGTTAGGGTTATTGTTAGGGTTATTGTTAGGGTTATTGTTAGGGTTAGGGTTGGCTTAGGGTTAGGGTTATTGTTAGGGTTAGGGTTAGGGTTAGGAAGTCAAGTCGGGTTCTGGTTCTGGTTCTGGTTCTGGTTCTGGTTCTGGTTCTGGTTCTGGTTCTGGTTCTGGTTCTGGTTCTGGTTCTGGTTCTGGTTCTGGTTCTGGTTCTGGTTCTGGTTCTGGTTCTGGTTCTGGTTCTGGTTCTGGTTCTGGTTCTGGTTCTGGTTCTGGTTCAAGTCAAGTACGGTTAGGGTTAGGGTTAGGGTTAGGGTTAGGGTTAGGGTTAGGGTTAGGGTTAGGGTTAGGGTTAGGGTTAGGGTTTGGGTTTGGGTTAGGGTTAGGTTTATTGTTAGGGTTACGGTTAGGGTTATTGTTAGGGTTATTGTGCGGGTTAGGGTTAGGGTTAGGGTTAGGGTTAGGGTTAGGGTTAGGGTTACGGTTAGGGTTAGGGTTAGGGTTACGGTTAGGGTTAGGGTTAGGGTTAGGGTTAGGGTTAGGGTTAGGGTTAGGGTTAGGGTTAGGGTTAGGGTTAGGGTTAGGGTTAGGGTTAGGGTTAGGGTTAGGGTTAGGGTTAGGGTTAGGGTTAGGGTTAGGGTTAGGGTTAGGGTTAGGGTTAGGGTTAGGGTTAGGGTTAAGTTAAGTCAAGTCAAGTACGGTTAGGGTTAGGGTTAGTTTTAGGGTTAGGGTTAGGGTTAGGGTTAGTGTTAGTGTTAGTGTTAGTGTTAGGGTTAGGGTTAGGGTTAGGGTTAGGTTAGGGTTAGGGTTAGGGTTAGGGTTAGGGTTAGGGTTAGGGTTAGGGTTAGGGTTAGGGTTATGGTTAGGGTTAGGGTTAGGGTTAGGGTTAGGGTTAGGGTTAGGGTTAGGGTTATGTTTAGGGTTAGGGTTAGGGTTAGGGTTAGGGTTAGGGTTAGGGTTAGGGTTAAGTTAAATCAAGTCAAGTACGGTTAGGGTTCGGGTTAGGGTTAGGGTTAGTTTTAGGGTTAGGGTTAGGGTTAGGGTTCGGGTTCGGGTTCGGGTTCGGGTTCGGTTTAGGGTTAGGGTTAGGGTTAGGAAGTCAAGTCGGGTTCCGGCTCCGGCTCCGGCTCCGGCTCCGGCTCCGGCTCCGGCTCCGGCTCCGGCTCCGGCTCCGGCTCCGGCTCCGGCTCCGGCTCCGGCTCTGTTAGGGTTAGGGTTAGGGTTAGGGTTAGGGTTCGGGTTAGGGTTAGGGTTAGGGTTAGGGTTAGGGTTAGGGTTAGGGTTAGGGTTAGGGTTAGGGTTAGGGTTAGGGTTAGGGTTAGGGTTAGGGTTAGGGTTAGGGTTAGGGTTAGGGTTAGGGTTAGGGTTAGGGTTAAGTTAAGTCAAGTCAAGTACGGTTAGGGTTAGGGTTAGGGTTAGGGTTAGTTTTAGGGTTAGGGTTAGGGTTAGGGTTAGGGTTAGGGTTAGGGTTAGGGTTAGGGTTAGGGTTAGGGTTAGGGTTAGGGTTAGGGTTAGGGTTAGGGTTAGGGTTAGGGTTAGGGTTAGGGTTAGGGTTAGGGTTAAGTTAAGTCAAGTCAAGTACGGTTAGGGTTAGGGTTAGTTTTAGGGTTAGGGTTAGGGTTAGTGTTAGTGTTAGTGTTAGGGTTAGGGTTAGGGTTAGGGTTAGGGTTAGGTTAGGGTTAGGGTTAGGGTTAGGGTTAGGGTTAGGGTTAGGGTTAGGGTTAGGGTTAGGGTTAGGGTTAGGGTTAGGGTTA
>NC_091963.1:135616376-135841376 GCF_031021105.1 Erythrolamprus reginae | reverse complement strand
CACTTGTGGTCATAAGTGGAGGACTACCTCTAACCAGTGTGACAGTTAGGAGATAGAGGAATCATCCTTTTTTTTAACTTTACAAAAAGCCCACACTTAGCATTCTTACAGGTAGAGCTGAGCAACCTATCATATTCAGCAACAGATTTAACAAAAAATGGAAAACCCATTTGAAAAGTATCTCCAAATCCAAGAAGAAATAGTTTTACCCATTATTCTACTGATTGTGATAATCAGATTTCTAAGTTTCTCTTTCTCTTTCTTTCTTCTTCTCTCTCTCTCTGTCACTCTCTCTCTCTCTCTCTCTCTCTCTCTCACACACACACACACACACACACACACACACACACACACACACTAGGTGAAAGCCAAAATTTACTCCAGGCAAAATAGCTAAACAACAGACAAGGAAAGGAATGTAAATCAAAATGAAGTTTCCGGGAAAGAAAGCTCACCTAAATAATTTCACCTTCAATAGAAATTTGTTGGGAAAAAAGTCAAAACCGAGAATTCAAAGTTCAAAGATTTAAGCCTGGATCGTCAGCCAATCGAAAGGTTAAAGTTTCTGAATTTTTAAAATATAAGTACAGGTAGTCCTCGACTCACGATCACAACTGAGATACAGAATTTTGGTTTTAAGTTGTTGCACTTGTAAGTCGAGTTATCGCATGACTGGATTTGATTTCGCGAATGTGTTTACAATGGTCGTTTAAGCAATCACCTGGCCGTAATCCAAACCTACCTTATCTAGTGAGGAGCTTTTGCTGGGGAAAAAAAAGTGTAGGGAAACCCAATCATGTGTCTGTGAGCCACTGCAATTGGTCATAAATGCCAAACACCCAAAATGGGATCCCTTGGCTTTGGCACCATTTGAGGCTGGGTCATAACTAACTTTTTTTGAGTCATAACTTCGAACAATTAAGTAACCAATCATAACTTGAGGGATACCTGTGCCTAGGAATTACATATCTGAGCATGAAACCATACCCCCTGTCTCTGTACTTTTCCAGTGGTCTCTCCTGCATGCAATTAGAGTTTGCCCCCCTTAATTAGGCTGTTCTTTATGCCTATGGGGGGAGATTTTTTTCAGATCTCCATCTAACCCTAATGATCCATCCCCCCCAGGCCTTTTCTGGTATCTTAATGCCTGATATGCCGGTAGTACAGTGTTCCCTCGATTTTCGCGGGGGATGCGTTCCGAGACCGCCCGCGAAAGTCGAATTTCCGCGAAGTAGAGATGCGGAAGTAAATACATTATTTTTGGCTATGAACAGTATCACAAGCCTTCCCTTAACACTTTAAACCCCTAAATTACAATTTACAATACCCCTTAGCAACCATTTAGATTATTACTCACCATGTTTATTTATTAAAGTTTATTTTTAAAAAATGTTTTTTAAAGGCAGACAAAAGTTTGGCAATGACATATGCCGTCATCGGGCGGGAAAAACCGTGGTATAGGGGGGAAAAACGCGAAGTATTTTTTAATTAATATTTTTGAAAAACCGTGGTATAGGGGGGAAAACGCAAAGTATTTTTTAATTAATATTTTTGAAAAACCGTGGTATAGACGTTTCGCAAAGTTTGAACCCGCGAAAATTGAGGGAACACTGTATATCAATGTGTCTATTAAGAGAATTTTTATTTGAAAACCAAGAAAGAAACATGGGCAAGGTTATCTCTTAAATCAGGTTGCAGCCAGCTAGATATACTTTGCCCTTGCTTGTCAAGGAGCCTCATTGAGAATCTTTGCTCTGCTAACTGAGTCTAGGGCAGTGTTGGCGAACCTTTTTTGGCTTGGGTGCCAAAAGGATGTGCACGCCTGTGATAGCATGCATGTGTGCCCACACCCATAATGCAATCCCCTCCCCATGCACATATGGACCGTTTTTTGCCAAACCCAGGGTTCAGAGGGCTTTCCTGAAGCCTTGAAAGAGCGAAAATGGACAAAAAGGAGGTTGAAAATCAACTGGAGCTGACAAAGGGCAAAGCCTTGTGTGCCCTCGGACATGGTTCCATGTGCCACCTGTGGCTCCCATGCCATAGGTTCACCATCACTGTTCCAGGGGCTTGGAGGCCAGTCATACACTATCACCTGACTAGCCAGCTGTTCTCATGGTACCTGCCTTTGATCAGCCTCAGATGATACCTGCCTTGGTGTCTCCTAAAGATGACATTCCACTAGGTAGACAAAGTTGGCTCGTCTATGACATCTGGACTCCAACTCCCAGAATTCCTGAGCTAGCCTGATTGGGTCAGGAATTCTGGGAGTTGAAGTCCACATGGCACAGAAGAGCCAACTTTGTCTACCCCTGGGCTAGACTAGTTTCTTCAGAGCCAGATTGAGTCCTGAGCCATGAAAAGCTGATCTGAGATATGTATGCACGGAGGCTACAATGGCCCTTTATTTCTAAGGGTTTGGGCAAGAGTTGGAGAGGTCCTCAAAATGTCAGGTAACTATAACCTTGAAGTCTGGGGGGGAAATGGCTTCTTAGGCCCTAGAGCAGTGGCTCTCATCCTGGAGGTCAGGACCCTTTTGAGGGTCGAACAACTGTTTCAAAGAGGTCGCCTAAGACCATGGGCAAAGACAAATTTCCCATGGTGTTTAGGAACGAATGCTTCTATTCTGGTGCCTTGGAAGATATGTTTACAATCCGACCAATCAGGCGTTTACAGTGGGGTTGTCCCTCTGACCTTCCTGCCAATCAGCTTAAAGCTCTATTGGGAGAATTGGGGCTAGACTTATGGTTGGAGGTCACCACATCATGAGGAACTGTATTAAGGAGTCGCAGCATGAGAAAGGTTGAGTACCACTGATCTAGAGAGTCCAAAGTTCTTTTTACCTGGTTTAAAATCCATAATCCAGATCTAAGGCTTTCCGCCTTAAAGCAGGAGTGTGAAACTGCATCTCTTTTATGACCTGTAGACCAACTCCCAGAATTCCTGAGCCAGCCATGATGGCTTAGGAATTCTGGGAGTTGAAGTCCGCAGATCATAAAGGAACCATAGTTCCACACCCTTCGCCTAAAGCCATATACTTGGACCATTTTCCCAAATGTGTTGGTTTTCAATTTCCATCCTGCACGTTGGCTGAAACTTATAGGACCTGATATCATAGAAACATAGAAAAAGACCTCATGGTCCATCTAGTCTGCCTTTATACTATTTCCTGTATTTTATCTTAGGATGGATATATGTTCATCCCAGGCATGTTTAAAGCACATACAAAGAATTTCAACTTTGGGGGTTGGGGTGTGGGGAGCTCTTCTCAGGATTCAAATAGCCTACCAGCTATGACACAAGACTCCAGGAAGTTTATTCTCTGCAAAATATTCAGCATGGAGAGAGATTAGATCAAATAATTCTGGTGTCCTAAATATCTCCTTAATTTTGTTGGAGAGGGAAGCCTGTTATTAAAAAAAAGGTTTGCTGCTTCATCAATGCCTAGTGACAACAAAGAACACTGCCCATTTACTGGGCATTATACAGGCACTACAGATTTACTTCCAAAATATTGCCAAGGAAAACAAAGGAAGAGCTTTGACAAGTAATTTATGCCTAGGCAGGTGTGTGCTTTAATGTAATTCCAGAAAGACAATGCCCTCCAGTGGGTCTCCTGGCTTCGCCGGGACATTGCATCAAAGCTGATTATCTTCTAAGGATATATCAAAGCACTTGACTGATTATACAAAATACTGACATCATCCCCACAGCAAACCTGTGTGCCTTTCATTAATATCCCAAATATACCCCAACTGCTGGCTTCTCAAGTGGATTTGAAACAGGGAGAGAGACAGGATTCAGATTTGAAATCGCCTGTAGAGTGCGTTTCCCAGCTTTAACATTTCCCAGATGGATGGACTTCTACTCCCAGAATTCTCAGCACTGGCCACATGGTCTGTAGAATTCTGGGAAGTGAAGTCCATCCATCTGAAGAGCGTGTAGATTGGGGGAATCTGATTAAAGGCTTGAGGGTTAAACTAGCAAGAGTTTCATTTGTTGGAGAACTTTATGAGAGCTCCTAGAGATTTCAGATAAATCTGGCCAGTGCATATGTATGCAGCCGAAACTGGAAAATGCTGGAGCAGTCAGGAGGAAAAAGAGGAGCCACCATCGGGGAGGCAGGCTTTATAGGCACATGCAGTGCCTAAAAATCACACACACAAAATATTTTTTAAAAGCTGAAAACAAGATGGTGGTCGCATCATATTGCCGGAAAGTCAGCTTTTGCACATTCCCAAAGGAAAAAAATAATTTTTAAAAAAAAACATATTTTTTTTAAAGCAAAAAACAAGATGGCGACTACATGCACAGGACCAGAAACTTGGCTTCTGCACATGCTCAAAAGAATTTAAAAAAAAAAAAAAAAAAGACGGTGGCCCTGACACATCATCACCAACCAAACCAGTTCTGTGACATCATTGTGACGTCACCAGTGGGTTGCTACCAGTTTGAGTGAACCGGTGTGAACCTACCTCTGCTTGGAGATTGGGAGAAAGATGTCAGATGCAAATAACAAGGCCCACACGTTCAGAGGTCAAGTTAACTATTTTATTACATTCTGACTATAACACAGGACTCTTTCCAGACTGGCAGTCTTCCCTTGGGACAAAATAAATAAACCCCCAAGGAACTTGAGGGAAAGGGTCAAACCCAAAGGTGAAATTGAATTTTTTTATCTATCGATTCTCTGGGCGTTAGCATAGCAGGGGAAGGATAGTGCGAAATCTCCATTCCCTTTGAGGCCAGACAGAGATGGTATTTTCCAGTTCTCTGAACTACTCAAAATTTCCCCTACTGGTTCTCCAGAGCCTGTCAGAGCCTGCTGAATTTCACCGCTGGTCAACCTAGTTCTCTTGTGATTGTGTGATGATTCCAGTTTCACAACACCCTTGCCTCTTCACTGCCAGGCTCAATGCTTCCCAACAGAGGAGTCTACAAAAATGTTCTATACTTTTATGAATACAGGAAAATATGAAAAGGTAGCTTTAAGTTACAGATGGGACCTCATAGCCTTGGAAGGATTCAAGTATTAGGGTTTAAGGGATGAAACCCCCAGCCTTCTGGGCTGAAGCCATCCCCATCCTTATAGATGATTGGTTTTCTCCATGAAAGTCAAGTTATTGCCGGCACCTTTCCCCTGTGTTTGTTTACAATACCATCTTACGCTCCCTTCTTGCATGGCTGGAGGTATAGTACACGAAAGAACGTCTGGATCAAGAGGACTTATCACTGGGCCCATTTGGGTCAGCTGCTCTTGTTCTTAGAAGACCACTCCAGAAAGGGACCTTTGGAGAAAGATCTGCCATTTCTTCAAGGCAGCAGCCAAGTGGGCTACGAATTAGGCTCCTAAACTGAAAGTGAGAACAATGCCCATAAATGCTCTATGATAGCAGCAGCCTTATCAATGTTGGTGCGAATATTGCATCTCGGTTTAGGTAACAGTACGTTAAACGTCACCTTCTGAAACATTTATGTATACCCTTGTCTCCTCTTTTGCCTTTAGCTCTACAGTAGCCCACAAATATCAGACAACAGTTCCCTTCCCTGTCAAAACCATTTTTGGCTTTGTGGGTTAGAAATTATGAGAATGCTGGAGAATTTGTAATCTACTCAAGCTTCCCCCAACAGCTGTCTTCTGACAGGTTGAACTATGAGCCTCATTATCCTCATCCTGGCATGTTATAATTGTTATATTGTTATAATTCTACACATCAGCAGGCAAAGCTTTGGAAGAAGCTAGGCTAAAAATATCAAATGCTTCTCCTGAACAGCATCCAAGTGAGCTATAGCCATTTCTCAGATCCTTCTGACTGAATAAATGTTTCATATATGCTTAACAATGGTATTTGGTACATATGTTGAGAGATACAGTGGAGAATTGTTGGTCATGGAGGGAATGGACAGGGCATTAACCTCTTCTCAGCTTGTACCAGGGAAGAGCCTTCTCTGTGGCAGCCCCAACCCTTTGGAACCAACTCCCCCTGGATATCAGAGTTGCCCCCACCCTCCTTGCCTTTCGTAAGCTCCTTAAAACCCACCTCTGTCGCCAGGCATGGGGGAATTGAGACTTCCCCTTCCCCCTAGGCTTATAAAATTTATGCATGGTATGTCAGTATGTATGATTGGTTTCTTAAATTGGGGTTTTTTAAATTAACTTAAATATTAGATTTGTTTACATTGTATTATTATTGCTGTTAGCCACCCCGAGTCTACGGAGAGGGGCGGCATACAAATCTGATTAATAAAATAAAAAATAAAAAGAGGTGATTCAACAGAAAAAAAACATATATAACTCTTCCCTGGTACAAGCTGAAAAGAGGAGAGCCTGAACCCTTATAGGCAGACTTCCTAGGTTCAAAACCCGGTAAGAATATGGCTAGCTGATGAGAGCAAAATAGCTTGATATAGATTTATACTAGTCTCTCTTCTTTTTCATTATCAGCAAAAATATGTTACACATATAGAATATAATTTGTTGGCTATAAAAAAATGTAACTGCCTTGGATATGGTGCCTGGAGGGTCTGAGAGGCAAGAAGGAAGCAGTATGCTCCCTGCCATATTTGATAGCTTTCCTGTGTAAGATTGACAGAATCTTGGCAATACAGTATTCTAACGAGGTCCCACTCATTTGCCCCAGCACAAAGCCGAAAGCACCAGCCTTAAGATGATGAGTAGGACCTCGTTGAAACGTCACCAAGACTCTATCAATCTTACCCAGAAAAAGAACCAAATATGTCAAGACCTATACAGTATATATATTGCACAAAAAAATAAAGGGAACACTCAAATAACACATCCTAGATCTGAATGAATGAAATATTCTCATTGAATACTTTGTTCTGCACAAAGTTGAATATGCACAACAGCATGTGAAATTGATTGTCAATCAGTGTTGCTTCCTAAGTGCAATTTGATTTCATAGAAGTTTGATTTACTTGGAGTTATATTCTGTTGTTTAAGTGTCCCCTTTATTTTTTTGAGCAGTGTATATATGCATGTATGTATGTAACATAATTTTGCAGATAATGAAAATGAAGGCAGATTAGTTTAGATCTTTTTCAAGCTATTTAGCTCTCATCAGCTAGCCATTCCCTTACTGGGATTTGGACCCGAGGACTCTGCCTGTAAGGCAGTAGCTTTAACCTCTAGACCACAGGTTCTCCTTCTCTTAGCTTGTACCAGGGAAGAGAATATGTTTTTTTCTGTCGAATCACCCTGGTATACCCAAATATGGGAGGGAGCATACTCCTTCCTTTTTGCCTCTCAGCCCTTCCAGGAGCTATATCCAAGGCAGTTAAATTAGTCGACAAACTATATTCTATATGTGTAACATATTTTTGCTGATAATGAAAAAGAAGAGAGACTAGTATAGATCTATTTCAATCTTATTTTGCTCTCATCAGATAGCCATACCCATACAGGGATTTGAACTTAGGCAGTAGCTTTAACCTCTAAGCCAGGCTCTCCTTCTGTATCAGCTTGTACCGGAAGAGTTACTGTAAATATGTTTTTTTGTCAAATCGCCCTGCGCATACACCCACATATAAATTTATTGCAAATATAAATACATTAAGATTAGGAGGTAGAAGTGTAGGATTAGGTATATGTAAAGGTACTATTATGATCAACAGGATGTAAAAATATTGGAAAATATAGTTTTCAAGATTCAGGAGGTAAAGAGATAATTTTGGAACTGATCAAATGTTATTGACAACTTATTTTATTGGTGAGAAATTGAAAATGTGGTGGAACACTGAGTGATAAATTGGGAAATATTAATGTAATATTGATCAATATATAAAAGTATATATTATAATTATAATGAGCACATTTAGACTAGAAGTTGGAAGATAAAAATTCTGTATATGTAATTGTATTATTACTGTGAGCACTGTATGAAAAATATATAACTCAGTCATTACATTGTCTGCAAAAAAAAATTGGTTGTTAAGGAAAAACTGTAAATAAAACAAAAAAAAAATCAAGAAATACAGGTGTGTTGTCATATGCTTCTTTAAATTGCTGTGTGCAGACACATTTCTTGTCTCTGCATTTCTTATCCATTCACAACTAAAAGAATATTCATTCTTATAAATCCAGGAAATGAAGTAGATCTGCACTCCAGGTGGTCAAGATAGATAACTCAGAATGCCCACCCAATGGCGAAGAATGTTCAAAACTAGTACAGTGGAACCTCATCTTACGAATGCCTCTTCTAACGAACTTTTCAAGATACAAACCTGTGTTTAAGATTTTTTTGCCTCTTCTTCCAAACTATTTTCACCTTACGAACCCAAGCCGCCGCTACTGAGATGCCCCATCTCCGGACTTCCGTTGCCAGCCGAAGCGCTGGGATTCTCCTGAGCCTCCTTTCGCTGGGAATCCCCACTTCTGGACTTCTGTTGCCAGCTGAAACACCCGTTTTTGCCTGCTGGGATTTCCCTGAGGCTCCCCTCGCTGGGATTCCCTTCATTTTTGCCAGCGCTGCTTTGAATCACAGCGAGGGGAGCCTCAGGGAAATCCCAGCAGCGCAAGAACGGGCACTTTGGCTGGCAACGGAAGTCCGCAGGTGGGGTTTCCCAGTGAGGGGAGCCTCAGGGAAATCCCAGCAGCACGGGAACAGGCACTTCGGCTGGCAATGGAAGTTTGGAGGTGGGGTTTCCCAGTGAAGGGAGCCTCAGGGAAATCCCAGCAGTGCAAGAACGGGTGCTTCGGCTGGCATTGGAAGTCCGGAGGCGGGGATTCCCAGAGGTGCAAGGCAAAAGGGGTGAGTTTTGGGATTGCACACATTATTCACTTCTACATTGATTCCTATGGGAAACATTGTTTCATCTCACGTACTTTTCTACTTACGAACCTCGTCATGGAACGAATTAAGTTCGTAAGATGAGGTTTTCCAACATTGCTGCTTTCCAGATGTGTCAACTTCAACTCTCATAAACCCCAGTCAATTGGGCCATACTTAAGAATTCTGAGAACTGAAGTCCATAAAACTGGAAATTAGTGTTTCTCAACATGGGCAGCATGAGGATTTCAACTCAGAATTCCCCAACCAGCTTCCCCAAGTTACATCTTCAAGCTGCCCAGGTTGAGAAACACTGTATTAAATCATTCTTGGTAGATCTCAGGCAGTAGTGGGTTCTAAAACCCGTTGCTAGCAGTTTGCGCATATGCATGCAATGCTTCTGCACCTGCACAGAAGGGTCCCGGGCAGGTGGGCATTTTCCCACCACCATAGTTACCAGTTTGCAGAATTAAAATGAAGGCAAGCTGATCATAATAACTGGTTTCAACTTTATCAAGAACCATGCTGCAAATGTTTAAATGGTGGTTAAGACTTTTTATTGGGTAGACTTGAATGAAGCTCCACAGACATACATTAAAATACACCTCTGAAACGAATGCATAAAAAATATTGAACTAACAATTACAGAAAATGCAGAGAAATGATAAAGAATTTAAAATTCTGCAGAAGCTGAATGGAGGAGGAAAGTATATCAGAACCTGGCACATTAGTTCTTGCTTAGCTCCTTGTTATTTCAGAGGGGGGTTTTTTACACAAAAGAAATTCATATTCATTAAGTCCTAGATGTAATACACTGATCCCTCGAGTTTCGCGATCTCGATCTTCGCGAAACGCTATATCGCGATTTTTAAAAAAATATTAATTAAAAAAAACCCACTTCCGCGTTTGGCTTCGGGAGTCAGCTGGGAAGCGGCACGGCTGTTTTAAAAGGTCGCAGCCGGCCTGGGGGGCTTCCCAGCACCCCCCCGAACCCCCAACCTGGGTCTTCCCGGCCGCCCACGCAAAGGGGAAACCCCGGCTCCTTGCTGATGCCCGCCGCTCGCCTGCCCGCCAGCAAGAGGGGGAAGACCCAGGGAAGGTTCCTTCGGCCGCCCAGCAACTGATCTGCTTGGTAGCGCAGCAGCAGCGAGGAGCCGAATCGGGGTTTCCCCTTTGCGTGGGCGGCGGGGAACGCAAACTCCACCATCTACGCATGCGCGGCCATAGAAAAAAAGGGTGCGCATGCGCAGATGGTGTTTTTACTTCCGCAACCCTACATCGCGAAAAATCGATTATCGCGAGGGGTCTTGGAACGGAACCCTCGTGATAATAGAGGGATCACTGTATATGAAACTGAAAAGAAACCAATGAAACAAACAAAAAAACCAACTATCAGGCACAATGTTAATAGGGAAATGTCCAAAAAATAAGGCTGTGATTGGAGTCCCACCTCTTTATACATATGCATATAAAAATAGGTGAGGTCTCAAGTAGTCAGTGATAGCTGCCATCTTGATTTTGTGACATCCCCCACGAGCAGACACTCTTGCTGTCAAATGTTCCCCTCTAAGGAATCTTAGTTATCATCGAACAGTATTTTCTGAAGCATGCTAGATATTCCTCAGAAAGTTGTCCCTTAGAGAAGACATTGTTATAAATTTTGATCAGGTAAATAGCACAAATGAGGAAGCTGAGTACCATGTTTCCCTCAAAATAAGACCCTGTCTTATATTATTGGAACACCGAAATAAGTGGGGAAGTCTTATTATGAGGGATTTTCTGGAAAGTAAGGTTACAGGCACGTAGCTCTTGCAGGGAATGTTTACAGGGCGAAGTTAGCATTACTATCGGGTAGCTGGAAGCCAGTGGAAGGGAACGAGCAGTTCCAGTGGTCAGTAGATCATCGACTGGCATTGTGGTGAAAGTTAGAGATGAGCGTCCTCATTCTGTTTCCCTCCAAGTACGAAGTGAATGCTATAATATGTTACCTGGATGATAAGGATATTAACACTGCTGCGATGGGTCCCCAAGATTTTTCTCGCTGATTGCTGAGTTTTGAATTTTTTGGCTGGAAGATAATGGATATGGCACCACTGCAGTGATTAACATTTGCTCTCTGTAGTATGGTGATAAGCCCAGGTTTCATGTCCTGTCACTATACAGTTGAGAAAAACCTTGTGTTCAATCTCGAAACAGTCAAGAAATTCTTGGGCGGCACGGAATCTGTTGATTTTGTGCGCTTCAGTAAGCATGTTGTGCACCCATCACAGCAGTGTTCATGCCCTTAGCATTCAGGTAGCGTATTACAGCGCACACTTTGCACTTGGAGGGAAGCGGAATGAGGACGCTCATCTCTAGTCTTCATCACAACGCTAATCGATGATCTACTGACCCCTGGGACTGTTTGTTCTCTTCCGCTGGCTTCCCGCTACACGATAGTATTTATTTATTCAATTTTTTATGCTGCCCTTCTCCTTAGACTCAGGGCGGCTTGCAACATGTTAGCAATAGCAATAGCAAATTTGCTCTGCCCACAAACGTTTACCTTGTCAACGGCCTTAAAACTAGGAAAATATAAAGGCAATGACGATCACAATGCAGCTGGCCTCCATTGACGCACTTTGGATTTTAAGAGCCTTTTTCATTGAAAGGCGTTATCCTAAAAAGGAACACATTTTGCTTGTGTGTGAGTCTGTTAGTTTGTGGGGGTTTTTTAAATCTTAAAATTTTAAATTGTTGATTACTTACGATTTGTCTTTTTACATGTTGTGAGCCGCCCCGAGTCTTCGGAGAGGGGCGGCATACAAATCCAAGTAATAAATAATAAATAATAAATAAATAAATTTCTATTATCCATTCTATTACCCCCAGCAGAAGTGGCAGCGGCGGCGGCAACAATAACACGAAATCCCGTTGCTAACCTCTTGCTATCCTCGAACACACAAGTTACTGAGCTTAAAGAAGGCTCTTGATAGAGTACGCGCTTCTAGCCCTCTGGAGTGGGTGTGTCGTGTCGGTGCAGAGCACTGTAGTTCCCTTGGGGGGGGGAAGAGGTAAGCGGCGAGTAGAAGGTAACAGGTTAGTTAAAAGAGGGGAGGAGAAAGCAGCGCATGCCTGGAGAGGGCGGTGCCGCAGAGCCAGCATATTGCCCTCATAATCCGGGTCCTTATTTTACCCACCTAAGAAGGATGGAAGGCTGAGTCAACCTTGAGCCGGTGATGAGATTTGAACCGCTGACCTGAAGATCTAGCAGTCTGCTTTAGTGGCCTGGAGTACTGCACTCTACCCGCTGTGCTACCTTGGCTCTCTAATACCAACTTCCCCCGTGAATATTCCCTGTGAGAGCTACGTGCCTTGTAACCTTACTTTCTGGATAACCTTCGTATTTTGGGGCACATGAAGCAAGACGGGGGTCCTCTTGCTGTCTTACCTGATTTCCAGTTCCGTCTCCCTAACCTTAACCAGAGAAAATGGCAGGGACCGGCTGCACATATGTTTAAATAATTTCAGGGAGGGCTTATTTTGGGGGGGAGGAGCTTATTTTTAGGGAAGGGATTGTTTTGGTGGGAAGGGTTCATTTTCGGAGGATGTCTTATTTTGGGGAAAACATGGTATTGCTGATAATTGTATAATTCATCAACCCCTGGAGGATCATTGGCTCCCTATTCCTAATCATAGAAAAACAGAATTATAGAATTGGAAACAGGTCCTCTGATCAACCCTTAAGTGCTGGAACTCATAAGATAATCATTTTCTTACCACAGTTTATTATTCGTATTTGTTTGTTGGTTCATTTGCTTAAATATTTACCTTCTGCCGTTGTGTGGTTGGCCTGATGTTCATGAAATAGTGTCTAACTGTATTTTCTAACAATCCCTGCCAAAAGGCCCCAATTCTTTGAAGGAGATCAACTGACTTCATTGATTATGCCAAGCTACAAGGCTATAAGCTACAAGGGGTAAAATGTTCCCAATTCGGGCAGGACTGCCAGTAGTCGGAGAGCCAATAGCAACGGCAGCGTGAGGCTTCACCCACCTGCTCGGGGGCCACCGTTTGAGTTCTTTTACCCTCTTTATGTGCCCGGTGCATGCACAGAGCGTAAAAGAACCCAAATGGCGGCATACAGGCGGGTAGGTGAAGCCTCGCACTGCTATCGCTATCAGCTCTCCAGCCACTGGTAGGCACGCCCAAACCAGGAGTATTTCACCCCTGGTTTCACATATTCTTAGACGCAGCAACTATGAATTGCAAACCAAGTTTAGCATGAACTACGATGGGTGATTTATTCTGTAAGTAAAATTAAGCAAGCCACAGCTTAGTGTAATGGGGGGACTCTAACACAAAGATAGAGTTTTACCAATAGAAGAGAATATTTGTAGCCCGGAGGTGAACCGTAGTGTCTTTGGTGCCCTAGCACTGATGGTGTTATCTAGTTTGGTAATGAAACGTTTGCAAAAAAAAACCCTATCAAGTTTAGAGAGCACCAAGGGCCTCATGAATAAAGCTGTATGTAGTTCACTGGATTGATTTTAAAGACCTGTTTGAAGTGGGAGATGTTTTTTATTTTTTTAAAAAAGCTGAGAATATCAATTCAACAAAGCAAATAAGCACCAGGGCACAAAAAGCTCAGAAATTAAGCCAGCCTTCATATTAAATTCCCTCACATTTTATTTTTAAAAGGAGACAGCAAACATTCCATACTTGGTTGTTTTGAACGAGTGTGACATGATTAACTTGAAGACTGAAAGTTGTATTAGAAAAAAAATAGTTTCCACAGAGTTTGAGCAGGTGATAATATTTCTGGTCAACCTTCTCTCTGGCTAAGCAGGGTTGAGCTGCTTTGTCCTGAAATGAGAAAATTGCAGGCAGTATCAGGGCTACAAGCTAACCCCGGGAAGAAGACAATGCCAAATCATGACTATGTTTCTGCCAAGAAAATTATAGGAACACATCCATAAAAGCACCTAGAGCAGTGTTTCCCAACCTTGGCAACTTGAAGATATCTGGACTTCAACTCCCAGAATTCCCCAGCCAGCGAATGCTGGGAGTTGAAGTCCAAATATCTTCAAGTTGCCAAGGTTGGGAAACACTGACCTAGAGCAGTGATGGTGAACCTATGGCATGGGTGCCACAGGTAGCATATCTGCTGGCACGCAAGCGGTTGCCCTAACTCAGCTCCAATGGGCAGGTGTGTGCCATTCAGCTGATTTTTGACTCACAGAGGCTCTGGGAGGGCATTTTTGGCTTCCAGAGAGCCTCTGGGGAGATGGGGGAGGACATTTCTACCCTCCCCCAGCTCCAGGGAAGCCTTTGGTACCTGGGGAAGTCAAAACACAAGCCTACTGGGCCCACCAGAAGTTGGGAAATAGGCTGTTTCTGGCCTCCAGAGGGCCTCGGGGGTGGGTGGGTGAGGGAAGGTGTTTTCGCCCTCCCCAGGCATTGAATTATGGGTGTGGGCACTCGCCCATAAGCGATACCATGCACAGACACACTTTTGGCAACCAAGGGAAAAAAGGTTCACCATCACTAACCTAGAGTTTTCCTCAGGGATGAAATTCAAAAGTTTTCCCTACTGGTTCTCTGGCCGTGGCTTGGTGGGCATAGCAGGGGAAGGATACTGCGAAATCTCCATTCCCACCCCACTCTGGGGCCAGGCAGCGGTGGCATTTGCCGGTTCTCCGAACCACTCCAAATTTCCACTCCCAATTCTCCAGAACCTGTCAGAACCTGCTGAATTTCAACCCTGGCCTACCTCGACTTGAGAGAATTTTAACTTAGTTTCACAAGGCCTGGGTTATTTATTAGTCTGTAACAGTTATTCAACCCTGGTTCCCCTGGCCCAGCCCATCACAAACTGCCTCTGTGCAAATTTCCCCTTGTTTTCGAAAACAAATGAGAATGCCTTCCTACTCTTTTTCAGAAAACAAATGGTTGACCTTCTAATTTTGGGCTCACAGGAGCAAAGATAAATGAAGAGTGAGGAAAAGGAACATTTTCTTGCAATCTGGCGAAACATCTTTATTAAAATCTATGAGCATTTGAGGAAATATTTCTCAATAGTGCAGATCAATTCCCAGAAGGGAATTCTGGGAGTTGGTCCACACATCTTAAACTTCCGGCTCTATAATATGTTAAGACTTGGCTAATGAGACAAGTGGTTGGTTTTTTCAGATAGCAATTTCAAACACTCTTATGCAGAGTAAAATCTCATTCAAATTAATGAGACTTATTCCCAATAGCTCAGCCATAGAATGGCATTGCAATTTCTGCCCATTGTTTATCTAAAGGTATGATCACGAAATAGAACTGGAATCTCCATCATTAAGATGTTGCTGTTGTAAGTCGAGTCAGACCCAGCTTTGCAATAATTTTTATGATGGTCATTATGTGAAACATGCAGTCATTAAGCAAATCTACCCAAGGGTGCTTTTTGCTGGAAACAAACTAGTAGATTGCAATCCTATGACCACAGGATGCTGAACTGGTTATAAATGCAAATTTGGCAAATGCTCAAATTGTGATCACATAAATGTGGCGGGTGGTACGATGGTCGTAAGTGTAAGTACGATTTAAATAACTTTTTCCAATGCATAACTTTGAACCATTGCTAATTGAACAGTCATAAATCAAGGACTTTGTATTTATTAATTAGCTCTTTGTTAATAGTTTCTCTGAAATGATTCAGCATCAAAATATTCAGGATTAAATGTTATTACTCTAGGAAAATTTAAGTAAAAGTTATATAATAAGATAAATTAGTTTAACGTGCTAAATTTTCTGAAATCCACTGGAACCTACCGAAACAAACCTTTGATAAATGAGCAAGGACAGGCAAAGCATAATGCTATTTCCTACTTAATGTATGTTCATAATATAATTCAAAATTTAAACTCTTGTATTTATACATTTTATACATTGTGCCTACTAGATATTTCCATTTTGTCTTTATGTTCATCCAAAGACTTTTTAGAAAGGAAGCCTTTTTAAAAAGAGACTTCCCTCTCCTCTGACTGTTTTAAACTTGGTACATTTGGAGGACAATGCACAGCAGAATAATTGGAAAGGTTTCTGAATTAAATAAAAGTATTTAAACCTACAAAGGTTCTTACTGATAGCTGTATCAGCTCTTTGGGGATGCCCACATAAAGCTTTTCCTTTGTAGATATTCTCAGAGAGCAGATACAAAGAAAAAAAAACTTAGTTAATAAAATCTGAGTTAATAAAAACAATCTACTTAGTATATTCCTAATGGCATAAAAGCCATTCACTTCAGAGCATGAATCAGCCAAGCAATTTGCAGTATCATTATTTTAAAAAGTAGCAAACAGAATTTTTGTTAATGTACTTTCTTTCCAGCGATGGTGATCAAGACTATTATTTCTACAATCCAGACTCAAAGCCTGAAAAATGCTCATTATTCTTCAGGTACAACCCCTCACTGCCCTCACCTGGAAATTTGTTAACGATCCAACCTCCCATCGATCATTTTATCCTCTAAAAGAAGAGAGGGGAAATGGTGGGGGGGATTCTTGGTGAAACAGGGCTGGACCAATGTTTCTGCTTTTGGGTCTGCTATACACCTGTGGTTTAGTATAATAAAGAAATGGAGATGCAGAGGGCTTTCAGAAGAGAAGCCGAGGCACAGAAATCTCTCACTCCTCCATCTTCATTTATCCCTCACATATGAACAGAGTATGCTCAGATTATAGAGCTGGAGTCGGCAACGTGCGGCTCTAGAGCCACATGCTACTTTTTGGGCCCTCTCCTGCGACTGCCTATCAGATGATCCCACCACTAGGTGGCCACTCCCCTCCCGCTCACTCCTCGACTGTTCTGAGAAGAAAATGGCGACAGTGGCGGGTGGAGATTCGCTCTGTGTTCCAGAGCGGAAGTAAAGCGCCCCTCCACTTGCCTCTTTTTCCTGCCCTTGTTGGGAGACTTTTTTCCATGCTAAGCTTAAAGTACAAAAGCAGCAAGCAGCTATGAAGGCAGGAATCTGGGGAGATGCGTAACTTTCTCCACCCCAGCTGGGGCGCGTCTCCCCATATCCCTCTTGTGCCTCCATTCCTTTTGTAATACAAGGTTTATTTTTGCATGAAAGACAGAAAGAACGTGACCAAACGTCCTTACAGTTATTCCCTGGGTTTGGGGGTTGGGAAATGGGATTGGGGGAGAAGGAGGAAGAGAGAGAGAGAGAGAGAATTCCCCCTAAAATCCTGATAAGGATTTATAAAACCTGTAACACAACAATCCACGCCTTGCTATTTATCCTTCATTTGACAATTTATATTACAATATTTTCTCCTAAACTCCATGATCCTCTCTGTAAAGGATAAAATACAACTTCTATGATTTTTAATGACTATGACTGGACATTTTATTTATTATTTATTTATTATTATTAGAGTTGAAAGGGACCTTGCAGGTCATCAAGCCCAACCCCCTGCTCAAGCAGCAAACTCTGCACCACCCCAACCAGATGGCAGTTCAATTTCCTTTTGATGGGGCGTTCACAACCTCTGCTGAAAGAGAGGGAGAAAGAAAAGGAGACAGGAAGGAGTGAGAGGGAGGGGAAAAGAGAGGAGAAAGGTAGAGTGGGAGAGAGGGAGGTAGAGAGAGGGGGAGAGAAAGAGGTTGAAAGAGAGAGTGGGGAGGGAGGGAGGGAGAGAGACATACCTGTTTCCCATAGAAAAGAAAAAACAGAGGGCCACAAAATTTGAGTAGGCATAGCTGGGGTGGTGGTCATATGACTAAGTGGGAGTGAGTGACATTGAGTTTGGCCACACCCACCCAGGTTTTGTGGCTCCTGGTGGTTTTTTTTTCTGTGGGAATGATCCAAATGGCTCTTGCAGGCCCCTGGTATAGAGGAGATAACATTCATCTATCCTACAGGACAGAGGTGTCAAACTGTTGACTTGTGGGCTGGATGAATCACACACAGGCCACGTCCACCCCAGCTCCGTGAAGGGGGAAAGGTCACGATACGTCACATGACATCAACGTTACATGATGCGCCGAGTTTGACACCCGTGCTGTAGGATAATAAGAAATACCAAACTATGTCTATATAATCCTAAAAATGGTCCCCTCCAGAAGAGCCTTAAGAGGTTAATCTATCTTCTGATCACTATTTAAGACAGAGGTCCTCAACTATTGAGCCTTGAGCCATTCAGAACTGGGCCATGGAAGTGGCGGGTGAGTGCGCGCACATGTGCACACCACCACATATGTGAACATTGGTGACATGTGTGCATGCTGCGTGTGCTCTCAACCATCTCCTCTCCACCCCTCCTCCACCATCCCGCAGAGCCGGAACTTTTGATTTAGGAGGAAGTCTGATATAAGGGGAATGTCTATGGAGATTCTCAGTTATCTGAGTCAGGGTTGTCCCAGAAGGCAACTGGACTTTCTTTTTCCTTTTGTTTCGCTTCTTATCTAAACTCAACTGAAGAAGCTTCTTGGATGAGAAGCGAAACATCTTCAAGGAAAAACAAAGAAGGCCCTATTTAGGAAGAACTTTCACCTTGCTGATTGGAGTCTGGGGACCTCTGGGGAGATCCCTTAAGGGGCTCTGATACTTTGCCATTGGCATCCCCAACCGCCTCTGAAGGAGACCTTGTCTCAACCTTCTCTGAAAGCAGCTGCTCTGATTCCTCTTTGCTCCCTTTCCCGTTGACATCTTCCATAGCTACGGAAGGGACCCTAGACTGACGCTTCCCGAAGAAGGTCACCAGAGTCCCACGCCGGGTTTCCCCTTCCCCTACAGACCCCGCCTGCTGCTCCACATCCTTATCCAAGCCCGTGTCATCTGGCAACGTCGCTTGTCCAGCCCATTCTGGGGAATTGAAGCTGGTGGAGCCCGAGTGACGGCGGCGCCTAAGGTACAGGACAAGTAGGAGGACTACAAACAGCAGGATGGCCAAAACAATGACCACAATGATGATAACAAGGGTCTTCCCCGAGGAGCTTTTATCAGATAATCCATTCGGTGTACCCTTGGTATACGTATAGTGGGTGGCAGTCTCAGTGGTCTGAGTTAATCCTGGGACAGCTTGATGTGGTGGTAGGTTGCCCTCTTTTTGTTCTGTGCTCTTTGTTGTTCCTAGGTGGGCAACTGCACTTGACGATTGCTCAGAGAATCTCTTTTGGGACCTGGTTCCCAAATCCTCTGTTGGAGAAGATACAGTCTCGCTGTCCAAGAGTGGTGTGGCAGTCGTTCCAGAGGGGACTTCCTTCTGAACAGGAGGCAGTTTGGAGCCTTGTGCCTCTGCTGCTTCTGTATGAGGGTGGTGTTTTTCAGTAGAGACCGTGTCTTTACTTGGAACAGTGGGGGAAGTGTCTTCTTGGACAGTCTGGTTCGCGGCATTGACAGACTGAAGTTCCTGTTTTGAGACTGGAGGCGCTGTTTCCAAGGATACTGATGGTTGCTTCGAAGTGCTCAAAATTCTGCTGAGAATTGTAGGTGTTGTGGCATCAGAAAGTGAGGTTGTAGAAATATTAGCATTGGTCTTAGAAGATGCTGGGTAAGTTGAGTTGATTATATTTTCTTTGGCTGCTGTTTCTACGCTGGTGGTCACATTTGCTGCATTCTCTGCAAGAATATTTGTGGGGAAAAGTAGGAAGACAACAAAGAGCATTTTGTGGCCAGTCACGTGCTGGAACAAGGATCTTGATTTTTCCATGGGAGCAGAATTCCAGAGCCCAGGCTCTCTCGGTGTGGAATACGTCAAGACTGAGAAGACCCTGGGAACAAAACCAGGACAAGTTTGTAAGAGAAATTTCCAGAAAAATTGTACGATTAAGACAGAAGGAGCAAAACTGTAGAACGACTTGAAAGTTTCAATCTGAGAAGGGAAATGGACTAAACTGGCACTTTTAACCCAAGGACTCTTTATATGCCTGGAATATATGGGGACCCATATCCCAAGATATGATTTCCATCTACATTGCAAGTCAAACATAAGATAACAGATATAAGTATAAACATGAATAGTAATAAATTCAAGTCATTAGTTTTCGGTGTTGGCAGGTACACACAACCGCCTTCAAAAACCAGGATTTCAGGATTGCAGAAGGATTTAAGAGAGACTCTTCGGCTACTAGCTTTCTTTTTCTCTATAGGAACGTTGAACTTCTGCATCAAGGTTTCCCATAATTGTCCCTTTTATACTATCAGTGATGACAAGCTGTGCATAGAAGTATTCAATGCCTAGATCTATGTTGCCAGAGATATTCTTGTCTCCATCGCATTCTTCTTACCCTAGCACCTAATATTGGGTCCACAATATTCCCCTCCTCATCTGACTCAAACATTACCACAGCCGGGGGTTCTGCAGTCTCTGGGGATTCCCCAGGTCCTAACTCTCCCTTACTCTAACTTTCCAATTCCTCTGGTAAACACACTGGCCTATGATACCCAGATGGATCCGGTTCATTCTCTTCAAAGTCCATGACCAAAGGAGCCGGATGCAAGCCAACCACAACAGAATACAGTAAATATAGAGTACAAATAAATGAGAATAGTAAGACAGGGACAGTAGGCACGCTGGTTCGCTTATGCACGCTCCCTACAGACCTCTTAAGAATGGGGTGAGGTCCATGGTAAACAGTTTAAGGTTGAAGCCATAGGGGGTTGATGAAGTAACAACGGAGTCAGGTAGTACATTCCAGGCAATGACCACTCCATTGCTGAAGTCCTATTTTCTGCTATCGAGTTTGGAGTGATTTACATAGAAACATAGAAGATTGACAGCAGAAAAAGAACTCATGGTCCATCTAGTCTGCACTTATACTATTTCCTGTATTTTATCTTAGGATGGATATATGTTTATCCCAGGCATGTTTAAATTCAGTTACTGTGGATTTACCAACCACGTCTGCCGGACGTTTGTTCCAAGCATCTACTACTTCCAAGGATCTACCAACTTGAGTTTGTATCTATTGTTTGGCCATGTATTATTGTGGTTGAAGCTGAAGTAGTCATTGGCAGGTAGAATGTTGCAGCAGATAATTTTGTGTACTAGGATTAGGTCAGACCGTAGGTGGCATACATATGGTAGTAGAGATGAGGAATTGCTAGTACCATCTCATTCCCGCTCGAATTTTTTGATGCCCCTCTACTCACTCTTACCCCTGATCAGTGAAGGGCTACTTAAATTTTTACTACCACACTGTGGGTGTGGCTTAAGCAGGACGCCCTGCATTTTCTTTCAACGTCTTTCAGTGCAAATTGGGTGCTCTGGGGTGGAGCTCCATTTTCGCTTCCCCACTGCGTCCCCCCTCCTTCCGGGTAGTAGCACACCCCTGCTCCTGATGGTCCAAAGGTATATTTACCTCTCTTTAGTTCCGTGTCATTTGTGTTTGCTGAAGAAGAGACACCTTGCCGATGATTCACAACTCACAGTTCAGCCTGAGAGAATACATTCCAAAATCTCGCAATAAAAATAGATATTGTGAGCAGGCAGCTCAAGAGCAGAACTGTAATCTCAAAGCAAAGGACAGGAGATCCTCTCTTCAGATGACTTAAAGCCATGTTTCATCACTGCTGGTGAGAAGGGAATCATCCACAGGTCTGCGTGAATTGGGAGTTCTGCAGAAAAGCTTCTGAACTCTGTTATTCTTTTTATTTTATTTTATTTTATTTTATTTATTTTATTTTATTTTATTTTATTTTATTTTATTTTATTTTATTTTATTTTATTTTATTTTATTTTATTTTATTATTTTATTTTATTTTATTTTATTTATTTTAATTTAATTTAATTTAATTTAATTTAATTTAATTTAATTTAATTTAATTTATTTTATTTTATTTTATTTTATTTTATTTTATTTTATCTTATCTTATCTTATCTTATTTATTTTATTTTATTTTATTTTATTTTATTTTATTTTATTTATTTTATTTTTTCAATTTTTATGCCGCCCTTCTCCTTAAACTCGGGGCGGCTTACAACCTGTTAGCAATAGCCCTTTTTAACAGAGCCAGCCTATTGCCCCCACAATCCGGGTCCTCATTTTACCCACCTCGGAAGGATGGAAGGCTGAGTCAACCTTGAGCCGGTGATGAGATTTGAACCTCTGACCTACAGACCTACCGTCAGCTTCAGTGGCCTGCAGTACAGTATTTATTGTATTTGTCAAATGTATAGAGTTATAATTTGTATTAATGTAACAAAGTATAAAGAAGTGATAAAAAGGATAACAGGACAGAAGGACAGGGATTCTCGATGTGGCAAGGGGTGCAGAACTCAGCTTTATAAAGCCAATATAATTAGTCACCAGTGGTTACATCTGTAAAATGGAACACTGCTTGGTGTTTAGTCCCTCTCCATGTCACTCTTGATCTGATAGCCAACCTGCAACCCTGTGGATGCCACATACCCTACAAGAATAGTTTGCCTTTTGACCACTAGGTGGCAATAGCAGATACAGTTTACATTTGTCCTATGTAAAATGTGAGGAAATAATGAAGTTTAGCAAGTATTTTTCACCCAGTGATAATAACATCCGTTGGAAGCCAGGGCTAACACAACTTTTCTTCTGAAAGAGTGTGTGTGTGTTTTTTTTAAAAAAAACTTTAGTTCCTTTGTCTTTTTGTTCCTTGTCCTTTGAGTGAGCACATAATGAATACCTGCAAGGCCCAATGAATGAAGAACAACATGTGGAGTTATTTCTTCATTGCTGGGTATCAAACTCATGGCCCGCAGGCTGGATCTGGCCTGTAGGGTGCTTAGATCTGGCCCACAGGCCTGCCCTGGAAACAGTGAAGGACCAGCCCGTAATGCCTATACCAGTGAAAACTACCCCATTGTCGGCCATGATGGCCTCCTGCAACCCTCGCCCAGTGAAAACAGAGCCTAGGCTTCCCTGGCCACACCCACCCTGGCCACGCCCTCATGGACCACCGCAGGACAAATTACAACCCTGATGCAGCCTTCAATGAAATGGAGTTTGACATGCCTGCTTGATTATGTTCGCCTATTGGTGGAAATGTCTCAAATGTGCACATGAGTACACCATTGTGCCTACTGTTCCTGTCTTAATATCCCCACTTATTTGCATCCATTTCATGTATCCATTAACATGTTTATACTTATATATGTTATCTTACACATGCTTGACACACACACACACACACACAATTTTTTTTAATGTGCTTTCAATTTTTTTCTTTTAGGAAAAGACATAAGAAGAGGTTTTTTTCTTCAAGGGAAAACATTTCTTCCTCAAGAAAAAAAAATACATAGCCATGTTGCCTTTTGAAAAAGGTGTTTTTGAATAGAATAAGAATAGAATATGGACTGTGGACTGTGGACTGTGGACTATGGACTATGGAATATGGAATATGGAATATGGAATATATAGAATGTAGAATGTAGAATGTAGAATGTAGAATGTAGAATATAGAATATAGAATATAGAATATAGAATATAGAATATAGAATATAGAATAGAATAGAATTCTTTATTGGCCAAGTGTGATTGGACACACAAGAAATTTGTGTTTGGTGCATATGCTCTCTAGTGTACATAAAAGAAAAATATACATTTGTCAAGAATCATGAGGTACAACAGTGATAGTTATAGAATGCTAATAAGCAATCCCATCATACTAGGAAAGGGAGAGGGCATGGCCAAGCACCATGGCGACATGGAGTTCCCCATGCTCCACTGGGGAATCCAGATATCTATGTCGCCTGGGAAAACGGTTCGATTAGAACTGGGTCAGAACCACCCTGGAGGGGTGGTAAGAAGAGAGACACCATCAGAGATCTGGGAGGGGACTGTAATCCTCCCAGGAGCCAATAAAGAGCTCCTGACTAGCTGCATCGGAAAACGGCTTGCTACAAGCAATCCAAGCCACGGAGGCCACAAACAGACTGATCGGTTGGAATTTTGAATTGGAAGTCATCTGGAAAGAAACTTAAGACGAGTTGGAGAGCATATGTTGAACTGGTGAGTTAGCATGCCAATGAGAAGATTTGGGACTTTTAAAAAAAAGATTAAAATGGGAATAAAAGAACTACCAAAATAATAATAATAATAGAAACAGCTATTTAGAACAGAAGGCTATAGAAGAAAAAAAATTCTAAAGAAAGCAGTAATTAAAGCCCACCCTTTGAGAACTCTTGGGGTAATGTTATACTGAATCAATTTTAAACTAAGAATTTTCTGAATTAATATGAACTGATTTAAAATAGTTTAGCATATTAACTAGCAGGAAGAATGGACTTGGAGAGCCAGTAAAGAGTGCCAGCTGTTGTCTGGAGGAATTATTATTCTGGAAAATTTTGGTGGATACTGTATTTAGACTGCTGCTGACCTTGGATTGGGAGCACCAGGACTATTTTGGGTTCTGAGACAGATAATTGCTGGCAGCTGGATTGATATTTAAGACTGCTGAATGGTACACTTTTGGAATATAGATGTTTTCTTCAGAAAAACCTTTTTAAAGGATTATTTTTAAGATTTAAAGAGATGCTTCATGGAATGTGAAGATAGACTTAAAGCAGCAATTAAGGAAGCTTTGGAATGCAGTGAGGACTTTGATAACTTGATTTTAAGAAGTAAAAAACAAAGCAGCAATGTGGAGGAGAAACCAGAAGGAAAAAACACAGGTGGAAGAAGATACAGACAATGATGAAGATAAAAGTGAAGGGAACTATGAGAATGGACAGTATAACTATTGAATTTTTTGAATCAAAAGAAGAACAGGTGGATGAAGAGTCAGAGAATGATAAAGACAAAAGAGGAAATAATTTGGAGAACAAACAGGCTAAATGTTATAATGATTACACTGGGATTATCAATGATAAAAAAAGGAATAAGATGAGGAGAAGGTGTAGAAAATGATGGAGATAAAAGGGGAGAGGATTTTGAAAATGGACAGACCAATGATTAAATTTAATATGATTATTACATTGGGGTTAACAATGATAAAAAAAGAATTGAGCAAGGATATAGAAAGAAAAAAGAGAGGGTGGGAAGCTTGGGGGTACAAGGTTACAAGGGAAAAAAAGAATGGGAAGTTAAGATTAAGAAGATGGAATCTTAAAGAAAATGTTTGATCGTTATTTGATTATTTGATCATTATTTGATCACTATGTAATGATTTTTATATATAATTCCTCAGAGAGAGGCAGCATTTAACACAATCAGATAGATAGATAGATAGATAGATAGATAGATAGATAGATAGATAGATAGATAGATAGATAAAAATACATACATACATACATACATACATACATACATACATACATACATACATACATACATTTATGAATATGTTGCATGTTAATAACTAATATTCTTGATCTGATGGATTAAATTTTAAATTGTCAAATACATATTGGTATTTCCAGAGGAAAAATTATAATTAGCAATGGTTGAAATAGGTTAATCTTAGGAAATTTGGGATTTTGAATGATTAATGTTTATTTGAAAAGATATCTTGATGGTGATATTGTTATTGATAATGAATAAGTTTTCATTTAAGAATTTAAATCTAATATAATTATTTAAAAGTAACTATACAATTAAGTGATAACTCTGGGAAAATACTATTTATATTATATTATAAATTGGCATAAACTAGGTCTGTTGAAATAAAATTAAAATGATACTTTTGTAACATTAGAGGGGAATATATAATATAATGAATAATGAATGAAATAATTTAATGTGTTTAATTTTTGGAATTTGAATGATACCTGCTTTCCCCTGTATTGCAAAGAATTTTAGTCAGATATAAGATGTAAAATATTTAATATGAATTGATATTTCATTTTTGAAGATAAGTAAATGTAGAAAAAAAATTTTAGGGGCATTCAGTTACGATAGAATAAGGGTTAAGAAAAATGAATGATGAGTAAGGTAGTAAGGAAATGATCCAAACACAATGGCTTAGATTAATTAAACAAGAGAGAACAATCAGCAAAGGACACAAGTGACCAGTGGAAAAAGGGAAAGGAGCCACCCGAGTACCACTGGCTGGACACCATAAAGAATGACACCAAGATGACCTTGGCGGCTCTGAAGGAGGCAGTACAAGACAGTACAAAATAAGTGTAAAGTTTTCTGTGTGTTCTTCGGAGAGGGGCGGCATACAAATCTAAATAATAAATAAATAGATAGATAGATAGATAGATAGATAGATAGGTAGGTAGGTAGATAGATAGATAGATAGATAGATAGATAGATAGATAGATAGATAGATAGATAGATAGATAGATAGATAGATAGATAAATAAATAATCCTAGCCACATGGAGGGACTTGTCTTTGAGACAGAACTATGGAAGGGAAGTCCAGTAGGGAAGACGAGGGTGGATGAATATAAATGGCAAAAGAATCCATCATGAGTGATTGCCACCAACTGGAAGTCCGTTAGAACTTTCTTGGCGCTACTAGCTTCCATGAGACCAAAATTTATAGATTAGGGAAGATTATTATATTAAGAACGGCAGTGGAAAATATCTAGATAAGGGAAGAATATTAATACTTTGGTTCTTTTTTGTTTTTTTTTGTTTTTAATGGAGGATACTTTTTGCATAAAATAATGGAGCAATAACGATTTATATTTATTTTGATTTGTTAAAGTAGAAATGACATACTGATGTGGAATAAATGAATTGAGTAGGGAATGTATTTTAAAATTTCTAATGACAACCCTTCCTCCTATGTATGGATTAAGATATGATATGAATAGAGTTTTTTCTTTTCCTATTCTTTTCTGATCTTCTTTTTTCTTTTCGTTTCTCTTTTATTCTTTCTTTATTTTTATTTTTGTTTTCTCTTTCCTTCCTGGGCTTTTAAAGAGTTGTAAATTTGGATATTTTCAATTGTTAAGGGCAGTTATGATAAAATGAGGTTTTTGGTTTAAAAAAAAATGAAAGTAGGAATGTGTTTTCTAAGAAGGGACTGAAATATGATGGCATAGTTAAGAACAACAGCAAATAGCCAAGAGAAATTTAGATAGCTATAGCACTTTAAATATAAATGAAAGCGAAGAACATTATCTAAAATCCGGATGACTGCATTTGGAAGGGAGGTAGCACAGGATGAATGATATGTACCAGAAAATAATTGGATGAATAATTTGAAAAATTTGTTTAATTTGACTAAGAATTTTATCTATCTATCTATCTATCTATCTATCTATCTATCTATCTATTTATTAGATTTGTATACCGCCCCCTCTCCGTAGACTCGGGGCGGCTCACAACAATAACAAAGACAATGTAAGAACAAATCTAATAATTTAAAAAACACTAAAAAACCCATTATTAAAAGCAAACATACACACAAACATACCATGCATAAACTGTATAGGCCCAGGGGAGATGTCTCAGTTCCGCCATGCCTGACGGCAGAGATGGGTCTTAAGAACTTTACGAAAGGCAAGGAGGATGGGGGCAGTTCTAATCTCGGGGGGGAGCTGGTTCCAGAGGGTCGGGGCCGCCACGGAGAAGGCTCTTCCCCTGGGTCCCGCCAAATGACATTGTTTAGTCGACGTGACCCAGAGAAGGCCAACTCTGTGGGACCTAACCAGTCGCTGGGATTCGTGCGGCAGAAGGCAGTCCCGGAGATATTCTGGTCCGATGCCATGAAGGGCTTTATAGGTCATAGCCAACACTTTGAATTGTGACCGGAAGTTGATCGGCAACCAATGCAGACTGCGGAGTGTTGTTGTAACATGGGCATACCTAGGGAAGCCCATGATTGCTCTCGCAGCTGCATTCTGCACGGTCTGAAGTTTCTGAACACTCTTCAAAGGTGATGAGGGCATGAGTGACTTTGAGCAGTGACTCCCGGTCCAGATAGGGCCGCAACTGGTGCACCAGGTGAACCTGGTGTATTGTATTGTATTGTATTTTAATTTGAGGTATGTAAATTGAAATCTCTGCAAGGTGGGAAAAACAATAAAAAATTTATACCCAGGAGACCAAAACCCAGGCCATTCATGCTGCTCACCCATTTGAACCAGCATCTCCTTCAACCTCCCAGTAGAGTCTCTTGCCACATACCTCTCAGAGACCTATAAGATCACATAGAATCGGCCTCCTCCAAGTCCTGTCGATTAAGCAATGCAGGTTGGCGAGGTCACGGGAGAAGGCCTTCCCTATTGCCACCCCGGGTTCTATGGAATCAACTTCCCCCACAGTCCGTACTGCTCCCACTTTAATGGATTTCCATGAAGCAACGAAGACCTGCCTTTGCCGGCAGGCCTAGGGGCCATGAATTAACAACCATCATGCCCAAATTGTATGAATGCTACGCATGCATGTTGACTGTTTAGGTTATTATGGGTTTTAATCTGGGTTTTATAGTTAGAATTGTATATTTAACTTTTTAAAATTGTTTTTTTGTATTTTATATTGTTATAAAATGTAAAATGATGTAAAACTCTTCAACACCACTGATAACACAACTACCCTACAAAAAGACCTAGACTCAGTTTCTGACTGGTCCAACACATGGCAACTCTAAATCTCAACCAGCAAATGCTCTGTCCTACACATCGTCAAAAAGAATCAGAACTTCAAATACAAACCTAATAAACAAATTATCACAGATAATACCCACTTGGTCAAGGACCTTGGGATACTAATAACTAAAGATCTAAGTGCCAAAGCCCACTGCAACAACACCACTAAGAAGGCCTCAAGAGTTGTTAATCTAATCCTACATAGCTTCTGTTCTGGAAATCTCACACTACTTACCAGAGCTTACAAAACTTTCGCCAGACCCATCCTCGAATACAACTCATGTGTTTGGCACCCATATTGCATCTCAGACATTAACACCCTTGAAAATGTTCACAGATACTTCACAAGAAGAGCCCTTCACTCCTCTACTCGAAACAGAATACCCCCTTAAACATGATCTAAGTATTGCCCACAAGATCATATGTTGCAATGTCCTGCCTGTCAAAGACTACTTCAGCTTCAACCACAACAACACAAGAGCACACAACAGATTCAAGCTTAACATTAACCGCCCCAAACTTTACTGTAAAAAATATGACTTTAGTAATCGGGTTGTCGAAGCGTGGAACTCATTACAGGACTCCGTAGTATCATCCCCTAACCCCCAACATTTTACCCTTAGACTATCCACGGTTGACCTCTCCAGATTCATAAGAGGTCAGTAAGGGGCGTACATAAGCACACTAGAGTGCCTTCCATCCCCTGTCCTATAGTTTTTCCTATATCTCGTATTTCTTCTCTACTATATCCTCTATAACCTTCATTGTGTATTATTGTGTATTGGACAAAATAAATAAATAAAAATAAATAAATAAATATAAGCTGCCATTAGTCCTTCGGGATTGGGCAGCATGGAAGTTAAATTGAATGAATGAATGAATGAATGAAGAATGAATGAATGAATGTTGGAGGAAAAGCTGAAGGAGGAAAACAGAGATGATAGCAGCATGTGCTGGCTAGCTTGAAGGCAGACTTGCAGCTCTTGCTCTTTCATAGGGTGGGGAATGTCCTACCAGCATCACACTCAACACAACTGAATGAGAATTCAGGAGTTTGGAGGCTTTTCTTCATGCATGAGGAGAGGAGGGGAGAGGGAGAAGGAGAGGGAGAAGGAGAGAAGGATTGAAAGGGAGAAAGAGAGGGAGAGTTTTGTTTTAAGAAAGTACAATAGAAAGCTGGGCAGAAAAATAAGCCCCAAGCTATCCACAGGAAACCTTCAGGCATAATTAAAAACTAGGAGAGCGCACAAACTTTCAAGTGCTTATACACTTGATGAAGATGTTTGGCAAGATTACAAGGAAACAGAAAGCAACCTCATAATGTTGCAACTGTTTATCTTTCTCAAGACACTTTCCTCTTTGCTTGCTCCTAGTATGTTGAAAAGACATCTGTCAATTTCTCATTACTTAGGAAGTGAGGTTTAATTTTAAAAAATGCTCACCATCAAATCGGAGTCCCCCCCATCCCTCCCCAGACTTCAGACTGGATGGCTACTGATGCTGGATTTTTTGTCCTTAGGGCAGCCTCACACCCACAACCTGCGACTTTTATCAAAGTCATTAAAACCCCCATCATTGCATCATCTCGCAATATACACCATGCCATACTGCTGAAACTCTGCAGTAGATCATTAAAGTTTTTTTTTAAGTGCATTTGATTAATGAAAGACAAATCTGGAACAGAACAACATAACTGGAGCATGTAGAGACTTTTGAAAATGCTCTCCTTTGATAACTCTTGTATACCATTTTAAACACTACGTGATTTGCACCTGCCTCATTGCCAATATTTTTCTTAAAATAAACCCACTACTATTTCATCTTCAATTGGTAACTCCATCCAAAGACCAGGAGGCAAACAAGCTCCAAAGGGGTCCCCAAACTTGGCAACTTTAAGACTTGTGGATGTCAACTCCCACAATTCTATTCTATGCTGGCTGAGGAATTCTGGGAGTTGACGTCCATAAGTCTCAAAGTTGCAGATGGGGAGATGCCGGCCTTATAGGAATTATCACATGCAGGCATGTTCTAAACTAGATAAAGCAACTGATATAAGACCTTTTCCGCCAGCAAGAGAAAACTGCCCTATTTTGGCCTGAAGTATTCATGGCTTGTCTTCATCTACACACCATCAGTTGTTTAATGTTTCCAAATGTAAAATAATGCACTTGGGGAAAAGGAATCCTCAATCTGAGTATTGCATTGGCAGTTCTGTGTTAGCACAAACTTCAGAAGAGAAGGATTTAGGGGTAGTGATTTCTGACAGTCTCAAAATGGGTGAGCAGTGTGGTCGGGCAGTAGGAAAAGCAAGTAGGATGCTTGCTAGAGGTATAACAAGCAGGAAGAGGGAGATTGTGATCCCCTTATATAGAGCGCTGGTGAGACCACATTTGGAATACTGTGTTCAGTTCTGGAGACCTCACCTACAAAAAGATATTGACAAAATTGAACGGGTCAAAAGACGGGCTGCAAGAATGGTGGGAGGTCTTAAGCATAAAACGTATCAGGAAAGACTTCATGAACTCAATCTGTATAGTCTGGAGGACAGAAGGAAAAGGGGGGACATGATCGAAACATTTCAATATGTTAAAGGGTTAAATAAGGTTCAGGAGGGAAGTGTTTTTAATAGGAAAGTGAACACAAGAACAAGGGGACACAATCTGAAGTTAGTTGGGGGAAAGATCAAAGGCAACATGAGAAAATATTATTTTACTGAAAGAGTAGTAGATCCTTGGAACAAACTTCCAGCAGACGTGGTTGGTAAATCCACAGTAACTGAATTTAAACATGCCCGGGATAAACATACTGTATATCCATTGTAAGATAAAATACAGGAAATAATATAAGGGCAGACTACATGGACCATGAGGTCTTTTTCTGCCGTCAGTCTTCTATGTTTCTATGTTTTAAATGTCAGGCTTGATAATTAGCCTGACTTGCAAAGCAGAAAGCACAAAGAAGCATTGTCATTCCTGCAACTTGGATTTGGTGACAGGGTGGCAGGCTAGGCCATCCCATCATGGCAGGGTTCTTGAGTGACAAGGAAGATTTTTGATGGCCCAACTGGAGGAATTCCATCAATAAAAGCTGGGATCCAAAGTCACCCAGATTTGAAGGTTGCAAAGTAAGAGGCTTGTAAGGAAACACAGGCAATTAGGATAATGTTCCTCAAACTCAGTAACTTAAAGATCTATGAACTTTAAGTCCAAGAATCCCCCAGCCAGGATACTGGGAGTTGAAGTCCACATATCTTAAACTAGTGGAGAAACATTGCATTAGGAAATTGGGGGGGGGGGGGGGGAATCAGAGAAGCAAGATAATCAGTCTTACTAAAGTAACTGAGCTCAGCTGTCAGAGTTTTTAACAAAAGCCGTTGAGAATTTCTATTTCAGTCTTTACTGTTCAATTTTTTTTCGCATTCAACAGACAAAGTTGTGTCTTTAGTTCTACTGTGGTAGGGCTGGCCGGAAATGATTCAAGTAAAAATCTAGTGTTGCTGTAAGAGTTGATGTTAGGAAATCGGTAGAAACACTAACGCCTTCCTTGTGGCAGCTCTGTTCTTCGCTGCATGGAAACCCAAACCCCATCTACTAAACAAATAATTCCCTCAACACTGTCAGACTTTCTACTAAATCTGCACTTCTATTCTACTAGTTTTTCTCATCATTCCTTTCATCCATTTCCTCCCATGTTGACTGTATGACTGTAACTTGTTGCTTATATCCTAAGATTTTTATTAATACTGCTTCTTCATTGCTTATTTGACCCCTATGACAATCATTAAGTGTCGTACCACATGATTCTTGACAAATGTATATTTTATTTTATGTACGCTGAGAGCATATGCACCAAGACAAATTCCTTGTGTGTCCAATCACACTTGGCCAATAAAATTCTATTCTATTCTATTCTATCAGATGCAGCATCTTATTCACTGCACAACCATTAGTGAATTTTAGTGCTGGGATTTGGGCACGGGATATATCTGCTAAAGGCTCAAGATTTCTACCAGGGGAAGAATAGTGAGATATCTGCATGACAATGCTTATCAGTCCGGAATATTCACGAAGTCCAATCTCATCTCCATTTCCACCTCCCTATCATACACTACCTGTTCTGGCCATCACATTCCCATCTGCCTTGATTCAATTTCCCTTCTAATGAATCTGGCTTCTGGAAGACTGAGAGAAGATCAGAAGAGTGACTTCTGATCTGCATACTGGCTTCCTTTTAGATTTTTTTTCAGCCCGCTAACATCTCCTCTTTTCGATATGATGTAGGGAAACTTTATCTCCAAACCAAAGTTCTCCATACTGTGCCAGCCTAGTCTAGATGATGAGACTCGAAGCCCAGTTAATTGGAGAAGGCCTTGATTAGAGAGGACCTCTCTTGATTGATTCTTACATTCCACATCATTCACTCTGCTAGATCAGAACCTTCATCCGCCTTGCAGGGTTGTTACAAATCCCAAAATCAAGGCACTACATTTGGCAACCAAGCATTTGATTGAAGTACAACAATCAAAACCTACCTACCTCTTTCTGCTCTAATATGCTCGCCTCCTTTATCTTGACTCCCTGAAACAATTCCCTACTGATATTTCCCACCCACCCACATCATTTTGTAGGGACTAAATAAGTAAGATGCATCCCACCCCCAACTGCCAGCTCACAAACCTGCTGTGCCTTCTTCTAGGTTTCTTCCGACAAGGCCAGGAGGAGTCCTGGGATTTTCAAGGAACGGTTCTTGCCTGCTAACCATCAACTGCCTCCGTTTCCCCCAGTTCTCACTTGATTGGGCAGGAAGGAGTAAATGAAGCCGAGCAGGTGGCGCTTCTGGAAAATGTAAAAAAAAGAAGAAGCAACTGCTATATTCATAGAGGAAGTGGCTTTGAATGCTGGCAATCATGTTCATCCACCCATTTCTATAGCATCAGATCGGTTGGACCAATCTGACGACTTGGATAACGTATTCTGGGTTTGAAAAAATAGATTCTGTCTTTTTCTTTTTTCTTATATTGCCCTCTCTTGATTTCTCTCCAGGACAGACAGATAGTCAGAACAGTTAATCAGTGGAACAGCTTGCCTCCAGAAGTTGTGAATGCCCCAACACTGGAAGTTTTTAAGCAGATGTTGGATAACCATCTGTCTGAAATAGAGTAGGGTTTCCTGCCTAAGCAGAGGGTTGGACTAGAAGATCTTGAAGACCCCTTCCAACTCTGTTGTTGTTGTTGTTGTTATTATTATTAGACAAAGGATGAAAGAATACTTCTAAACAGATACAAAGCACATAGATAGAAGCCCCAGAAGCACCTGTGCCTTTTGCCACCTTTTCTGACTAAAGCCAAAAAGTTAGGCAACTGCATAAAAGCGACACGTAACCCAGAGTTATTTGTACATTTCGGCCAACTTCCTGTGTTTTTCAGTCGTAAATTCAGAAGGTGAGTCATTCGCAAGTAGGCAGAAATACACAAGCTCCTATAAATAAATAAAAGCAGAGGGACCCGAAATGGACAAATGAAATTGCATTTTGCAGGTGAAGCTGAATATTTGAACAACAGCGGCACCCAGGCAGCCAATCCCAAGTTTCCAGGTGTGGGTCCCAAACTGGCAGGGGCAAAGAGTTAGCAGAGGGAAGATATTTCCGTCTTACCACGCAGCAGTCTTGATTGCTCACCAAACAGCAGCTCTGTGTCTGTACATCTGAAGCGTGTCGAAGAAAAATAAGTAGTACGTCCCAAAAGCTGTTATCATCTCTTGCATGTCTTCTCTTATCGTGGCTCAAGGGCGGGCCCTTCTCCTCCTGAGTTCCTGGGAACAAGGTTAGCTAAGAGACTCTCCCCAATGTCCTGGTGAGTGCAAGAGAGAGAACATTTTAGGCCTCCCAAGTTTCAACCCTCCATGCCTGCTGAGGCTGGCCAAAAAGGGGGAACCCCAGCAAGTTTCAAAATGATTAATCGTTGTTCCGCAGAGGCGATCAGAGATCTTTTCCAATTTTTTAAAAAAGCCTATAATCCTTGCAGCTAGAAGTCTGTAGATATTCTCAGTCATCCAAGTTATGGTTGTCCCAAAGATGCTTTTTTCAGGAGGCAACTGGACTTTCTTGCATTTTTTTCTTTTGAAGACGTTTTGCTTTTCATCCAAGAAGCTTCTTCAGCTTTGACAGGATAGCGAGGAATAGAAGTATTTATATTCCTTGCAGACAGCTGGTTATTTGCATCCTTTTAGAGGGTCCTTGAAACACTTAGAGGTTTATATGTGCCCTCTGGGTCACATGAATGAATGAATGGACGCTTTATTGTCATTGCATGTATATTTATTTATTTATTTATTTATTTATTTATTTATTTGTTTGTTTGTTTGTTTGTTTTTTTGCTTGCTTGCTTGCTTGCTTGCTTGCTTGCTTGCTTGCTTGCTTGCTTGCTTGCTTGCTTGCTTGCTTGCTTGCTTGCTTGCTTGCTGCCTGACCGACCGACCGACTGACTGACTTACTTACTTACTTACTTACTTACTTACTTATTTACTTACTTACTTACTTACTTACTTACTTACTTACTTACTTACTTACTTACTTACTTATTTATTTATTTATTAGATTTGTATGCCGCCCCTCTCCGAAGACTCGGATAACTTTGGATCACCCAACCATGGTGTTTAAAAAGACAATGTAAACAAATCTAATATTAAAAATAATCTAAAAAACCCCAATTTAAACCTAGGAGGAAGGGAAATTCCCCCATTCCTGACGACAGAGGTGGGTTTTAAGGAGCTTGCGAAAGGCAAGGAGGGTGGGGGCAACTCTGATATCTGGGGGGAGCTGGTTCCAGAGGGCCGCGGACGCCACAGAGAAGGCTCTTCTCCTGGGTCCCGCCAGGTATGCCCATATTTCACCATCACTCCGCAGTCTGCATTGGCTGCCGATCAGTTTCCGGTCACAATTCAAAGTGTTGGTTATGACCTTTAAAGCCCTTCATGGCATCGGACCAGAATATCTCCGAGACCGCCTCCTGCCGCACGAATCCCAGCGACCGATTAGGTCCCACAGAGTGGGCCTCCTCCGGGTCCCGTCAACTAAACAATGTCGGTTGGCAGGCCCCAGGGGAAGAGCCTTCTCTGGGGCGGCACCGACTCTCTGGAACCAACTCCCCCCGGAGATCAGAACTGCCCCTACTCTTCCTGCCTTCCGTAAACTTCTCAAAACCCACCTTTGCCGTCAGGCATGGGGAAACTAAACATCTCCCCCTGGGCCCGCTGAATTTATACATGGTATGCTTGTGTGTGTGTATGTTAGTATAGGGTTTTTTAAAAAAACTTTTAATATTTTAATTAATTGGATTATGTATTGGATTGTTTTTTCACTTGTTGTGAGCCGCCCCGAGTCTTCGGAGAGGGGCGGCATACAAATCCAAATAATAAATAAATAGATAGATAGATAGATAGATAGATAGATAGATAGATAGATAGATAGATAGATAGATAGATAGATAGACAGACAAACAAACAAACAAACAAACAAATAAATAAATAAATAAATAAATAAACGACATTGCTTAATCGACGGGACCCGGAGAAGGCCAATTCATATATACACAGTCTACTCATACAACAAAATTCATATGATGCCAAAAAACGAAGCTTCTACAGCTCAATTATCAGCTGCCTGCAAGGAATATAAATCTTTCCATTCCCCACTATCCAATCAGAGCTGAAGAAGCTTCTTGGAGGAGAAGCAAAATGTCTTCAAAAAGAAAAAACAAAGAAGTCCAGTTGCCCTTTGAAAACGCACTTTTAGGACAACCAAGATCTGGATGACTGAGAATCTCAACAGACTTTTAGCTATACAATTTTGGGACGAACATCTTTTGAATGGTGTGGGAGTAGGAATGGATTTCCAGAGGAAAAAACACCCATAGGCAGTGAAGGGCTACCAAAATTTTTACTACCGCACTGTGGGTGTGGCTTATGCAGGACGCCCTGCATTTTCTTTCAACATCTTTCAGTGCAAATTTTTCCAATAAAAAGCATATAATACTGCCACTTTTATCATATGTAATGTCCATTCAGTATTTTTTTAAAAGGTGATTTAACAAAGTTTAATACAAATAAGTCTAGTTGAAATATAATTATGGTTTTGTCCCATGCTATGATGAATTCATTTCCAATATTGTTCAGTTTTACAACATTGCCACCACAAGAAAAGAAGAAAGGAAGTTTATAAATGTTTTCAATCTTGACTGGAATATTATACCAGCAATATAAAATATTTTATACTACTTCTCTTTAATAACCATTGATCTGAAGTAGTGTAAGGTCTCCTGCCAAGCAGGGGGTTGGACTAGATGACCTCCAAGGTCCCTTCCAACTCTGTTGTTATTATATTATTATTAAGTATAATATTTATTTATTTATTTACATACATATTTACATATTTATTTATATGTCGCTCATTCAAAAATGGACTCAGAGCGGTTATAATTTTATAGTAAATTTAATATGCTTTTTCCATTGAAACTCTCCTAAGTCCATTTAACAAGGATAGGACATTGGAGGTCTTCTAGTCCAATCACTGCTTGGGGAGAAAACCCTGTACCATTTCAGACAAATGGTTGTCTAATCTCTTCTTACAAAACTTCCAATGTGGAGCGTTCACAACTTCTAGAGGCAAGTTGTTCCACTGGTTAGTTGTTCTCACGATCAGATTCCTTGTTAGTTTTAAGTTACATTTGTTTGTTTTAGAACAGCTATATTGCTGCTTACTCGAACATGGCAACTCAAAGTGGCATACATAGATATAAAAACACCATATAAAAGAAATAGAAATAATAAAAAGAAAAATAATAAAAGTCATAATAATGACTAAAAGTCAATGCGTGGTACTTACTATCATATGTGGTGGATATGTCCAGAAACAAAAAAAAATTCTGGATCATGATTTAAAATTTGTTAAAGGAGATATTATATGAACTAGAATTAAAACCCGAGACTTATTTATTAGGAATAATCAGAGGACAACATGAAAAGGCTAATTATTATGTAATAATACATACATTAACTGCGGCTCGACTGGTTTTCGCTCAGAATTGGAAAAAAGAATATACCATCTGAGGATCTGGTAATTAGGAAAATACTAGAACGCGCAAAATGGAGTAAACTTACATTAGAGTTGCAGAATAAACAAGAAAAAGAATACTATACCATGCGAAGTAAATTTTATAATTGGATTGCTGGAAAAAAAAGGAATAGGATAATTGCAATTTTTTTAAATAATGGAGAAGCCGAAGAAACAGAAATGTAACTGTAAATATGTCTTTAATTTTGATGTCTATGTTGCATATTGCTTTTTTTGTTACTTTGCTTTTTTTGTTTTTTTTTAAAACAAAGATATATGTGTGTGTGTGTGTGTGTACACACTGCTCAAAAAAATAAAGGGAACACTCAAATAACACATCCTAGATCTGAATGAATGAAATATTCTCATTGAATACTTTTTTCTGCACAAAGTTGAATGCACTGACAACATGAGAAATTGATAGTCAATCAGTGTTGCTTCCTAAGTGGACAGTTTGATTTCATGGAAGTTTGATTTACTTGGAGTTATATGGTGTTGTTTAAAGCAGTGTTTTTCAACCAGTGTGCCATGAGAAATGGTCAGGTGTGCCGTGGGGAAATTAAACATGGGTACCCAAATTACAGCCCACATGCCAGATATAGCCCGCGGAGGCCATTTATCTGCCCCGTTGCCAGCTGCCTCCATCCGAACATAAACATTCCCCTCACAATCCCAGCGATCAGCGACAGGAAGAGTGGAGGCACAGGGAATGCTCACTGACCAATCACCTTCTAGGATTCATCCCGACCACTAGCAATGAACCAATAGCAGGCCGCCTCTCATGCACACCCCGCTCAGGCTGCCGCGCACTTGTCGTTGTGTGGCCATAACATATAGGCCATAAATATATTATTAACTATATGTATAATGTGTACTGTGTTAGAGTGTCATTTTGTGTCATTTTCGTTGGTGGTGTGCCCCAGGATTTTGTAAATGTAAAAAATGTGCCACGGTTCAAAAAAGGTTGAAAATCACTGGTTTAAAGCCATTTAATGGGCTCCATCCCATTCTGGGTTCTCTCCTTGATTAGTTTCCATCCATTGTTCTTGTACTGCCCTCAAGTATTTCGTAGAATAGGTTGACCCCCCTCTTCTTTGTGGCAATGCCTGAGATGTTGTGATCATAAGTTGAGGAATGGATACAATGCATTGCCTGTTGAAAATAGTTTACTTCTATGAATATTCATTTAAAATTTATTTAAGTAGCCCCTGGAAAGCTTCTGCCACTTCTACTGAGGTGATAGAACAATAAGCAAATATGATCCATTCTGGAATTTAGAATGGACAACTGGCATGAAAGTAGAATTTGAAGTTTGGGGGGCACCTCCATCTTTTGAATTTTGCAAGTTTTTGAATGTAAGTAATCCTTGGCCTTTTGTTAGCTCGTATGTAATTCTTTCTTTCTCTGTGCCAGTTATTTAATACTTTATTGTCAACAGAAGTGGGAATACAGTGGTACCTCATCTTACGAACGCCTCTCCTAACGAACTTTTCAAGATACGAACCTGGTGTTTAAGATTTTTTTGCATCTTCTTCCGAACTATTTTCACCTTACGAACCCAAGCAGCTGCTGCTGGGATGAAGGGGTTTCTTTTTTTCCCCTTTTTTGAAGAAAGAAAGGGGCGGGGCAGCTTGGAGGAGTAAAGATTTTGCATGCTTGCAAAGGCACTGAAACGGTGTCTTTTTAAGAAAGAAAAGGGAGGGGCAGCTTGGAGGAGTAAAGATTTTGCATGCTTGCAAAGGCACTGAAACGGTCTTTTTAAGAAAGAAAAGGGAGGGGCAGCTTGGAGGAGTAAAGATTTTGCATGCTTGCAAAGGCACTGAAACGGTCTTTTTAAGAAAGAAAAGGGAGGGGCAGCTTGGAGGAGTAAAGATTTTGCATGCTTGCAAAGGCACTGAAACGGTGTCTTTTGAAAAAAGAAAAGGGAGGGGCGCCCCCCTTGCCTTTCTTCCTTCCCACTCACCCTTTAGCCTAGCCTTGCTTCTTCCACCCGCCCCCTGTTCGCCTCCCTTCTAAAGTTTGGGATTTTCCTGAAGGATTTGCACGCATTATTTGCTTTTACATTGATTCCTATGGGAAACATTGTTTCATCTTACGAACTTTTCACCTTACGAACCTCCTCCTGGAACCAATTAAGTTCGTATGATGAGGTACCACTGTATTTGGATTTTTATGGATCTTCCTTCCCATTTTCTTCCCACTTATTACTGCATTAGATTTTTATCTTACCTTGTTTCGGTCAATGGAGAGAGCTTTCTTGAAACCAGAAGCAATCAAACCCATTTTTTCAACACGTAATTGCAATCTGGGTCAACTCTATAGGGCAATCATGTCAACCAATTTCTGCAGGCATAAGGCAGTAGCCTTAAAATGGATTGGGAGGTGAGGAATTAAGTTTGGAGCTTGATGTAAGATTTATTGAGTATTGATCCCAGACGGGAGATGTTAGATAAGTGCACAAGCATTCTCAGAATTTGTGAGGCTTCTCCAGAGAGCTAGGCTTTGGTATAATGTGTCTGAACTAGGATAATTCAAACCTGGTCATGTGTGCCTTGAGTGAAAACTTTGGTTGATTTGTTCAGTGATCTGTTTGTTTTCAGTCCAAGAGTCTTCTCCAACTTTGGACTAAAGTGTCAGAGTTCTTTCTATTGCAGGGGTCCCCAAACTTTTTACACAGGGGGCCAGTTCACTGTCCCTCAGACTATTGGAGGGCCAGACTATAAAAAAACCTATGAACGAATAAATCCCTATGTACACTGCACATACCTTGTTTTAAAGGAAAAAACAAAATGAGGGAGAAGGTCTGAAATTCATATGTTTATGTTTTGTTTTTAATTTTCTTTTGTTGACATCTGATTGGCTATACAATCTTATGAAAAACATATAAAGAAAGAAGGAAGCACTTTGGCATAATGGTTAATAAGTTAGAAATATAATTGGTGTTGCACTTTTTGAAGGAACATTAAGGAGGAACTTTAATTAAAAGAAAATGAATGTAACTGGATGACAAAATTAGAAAAAAAAACTTTTGCAACTTTTTTGATTATTGATATTAGTTACTAACAAAATACTGCATTTTATTCATGGAAAATTAGATGGTACACTGTGTTGTTTGAATGTATGTTGAGAGAAAAATTTAAAAAAATTACCCCCCCCAAAAAACAGTCCTTCCTTCCTCTGTCCCTCCATTCATTTCATTCTTCCTTCCTTCCCTTCTTCCTTGTTCCCTCTATTTCCCCTTCCTTCCTTCCCTCTCTTTCCCTTTTCTTTCTGTCTTTCTCTCTCTCTTTTCCCTGTGCTCTTGTTACTCACCGGCGGGCCGGATAAATGGCCTCAGTGGGCCGCATGTGGCCCGCGGGCCGTAGTTTGGGGACCGCTGTTCTATTGTATCCTGCTGATCAATTTTCACTTTCATAGAATATCGCAAGGAAAGCTACGATCTGCATGATTCTGTTTTAGATATAAACTCATTATACAGTGTGTCTCAACCTTGGCGACTTGAAGTTATGTGGAGTTCAGGTCATGAAACAAGCATGGCTGGTTGGGAATTCTGGGAATTGAAGTCCATACATCTTCAAGTTGCCAAGGTTGAGAAATATTGCATTAGAATGTATTTTCTAAGGTCTTTAATCCAATTCTTCCAAGTACTAGTCTGGTATATTTCTTGGCTACTGGTTCCTTTTATTATTGATAAATAATCCTAAAAGGCAGTGACTTTACATTCCTTCGGTATCTTTACTATTTGTTCTAAGACAGGTTGTTATAACTGTTGTTACTGGTTTGGTCTTCTTTATATTTAGTCCCATTTTTTCCCCCTGTGTTTTCTGACTTTCCTTACAAAATTTTGCTAATTATTTGCATGTTTAATTATCCAAACACTATTGTCAGCATAACTAGGACTATTAATGCTTCTTTCTCCAGTTTTAAAATCATGCTCATCTAAACAAGTGTTTCTCAGCCTTAGACATTTTAAGATGTGTGGATTTCAACTCCCAGAATACAATAGTTATGCTAGCATATGAAATTAAGGATATTGTACAATAGTTTGCACATTTGTTGTTTGCTTGTTTTTAAATGGTAGGAAGCTTGACTCTTCTGCTCCTTTGCATATTTCAGTAGTCACTGCATCAATTTTGTAGCCTTCTGACATAGTAGTGACCAGAATGCTTCATATTCTAATATTAGTGGTTCTTGTAAATAAAGGTAGCCCTCAACTTACAACTATTATGTTAATGAAGATTCTCAATCATAAAGATAGAGCTGTATGGAAGTTGTGTCATAGCAACTACACCTCTTTTCTTCTTATTCCACTCTATAAAGTCTTAGTAAGTCCACACCGAGAATACAAGGCATAAAAATCAAATAAATAAATAAATGAATGAATGAATGAATGAATGAATAAATAAATACTGCATCTAATTTTGATCACTACACTATAAAAATGTTGAGACTCTAGAAAGAGTGTAGAGAAGAGCAACCAAGATGATTAGGGGACTGGAGACTAAAGAATTATTTATTGATTTATTGATACATACATACATACATACATACATACATACATACATATATATATATATATATATATGTATGTAGATTGTTCTGAGTTCGGGTTTTGCCCTGTGTAATGTTTTGCATGTCTATGCGACGTTTCGGTGAAATCACATTCACCATCTTCAGGCTGGAGTTCCAATCTTTGTGTTGTTGTAAACGTCAGTTGCTAATATTCCATTTACAACAACACAAAGATTGGAACTCCAGCCTGAAGATGGTGAATGTGATTTCACCGAAACGTCGCATAGACATGCAAAACATTACACAGGGCAAAACCCGAACTCAGAACAATCTACATACATATACCCGTGAAAATTTACGAAAACAAATATATATATATATATATATATATATATATATATATATATATATATATATATATATATATATATATATTTGTTTGTTTGTTCAAATGATTATAGGGTGGTAATATGTATAAATAAAATATTAGAAAAGTAATGATAAAAAGTAATAAAAGACAATAGAACAGTAGGATAGGGATGGCAGGCACAATGGCGCGCTTAAGCATGCCCCTTATGAAGAACAATTACATGAACTAGGCCTGGCTAGTCTGGTGAAGAGAAGGACCAGAGGAGACATGATAGCAGTGTTCCAATATTTGAGGGACTGCCACAAAGAGGAGGATGTCAGGCTATTCCCCAAAGCACCTGAAGGCCAGACAAGGAATAATGGATAGAAACTGATCAACGAAAGATTCAAATTGGAAATATGAAACAGTTTGCCTTTTCAGTACTGAAGTGAAGTGAAGTAACTTTTGTTTATTTGTTTATTGTTAGAGTTGAAAGGGACCATGAAGGCCATCAAGTTCAACCCCCTGCCCATGCAGGAACCCTATAGCACACCAGTCAAGTGGCAGTTCAATCTTCTCTTAAAAATGTCCAGAGTGTTGGAGTTCACAACTTCCGCTGGCAGGTTGTTCCATTGGTTGATCGCTCTAACCATCAGGAAGTTCCTCCTTATCTCCATGTTGAATCTCTCCTTGGTCAGCTTCCAGCCGTTGTTCCTTGTCCGGCCCTCTGGTGCCCTGGAGAATAAAGTGATCCCCTCCTCTCTGTGACATCCCCTCGTATACTTATAGACTGCTATCATGTCCGCTCTGGCCCTCCTTTTCTCTAGGCTATCCATGCCCAGTTCCCTCAGTCTCTCTTTGTAAGTCTTGGTTTCCAGTCCCTTAATCATCTTGGTTGCTCTTTTTTGCACCTTCTCCAGAGTTTCAATGTCTCTTTTGAAGTGTGGTGACCAGAACTGAATACAGTACTCCAGGTGTGGTCGGACCAGGGTGTAGTAGAGTGGTATTAAGACTTCCCTGGTCTTGGAGTGTATTCCCCTGTTGATGCAGCTTAGGATTGTGTTGGCTTTTTTAGCTGCTGCTGCACATTGTTGGCTCATGTTTAGTTGATTATCCACCAAGACTCCGAGGTCTCTTTCGCAGTTGCTACTGCTAAGAGGGGTTTCTCCCAGGTTGTATGTGTGTCCACGGTTTATTGGGGGGGTGGGGTAAGAAGAGAAATACCTTTCAGGAAAAACAAAGAAGATCCATTTGTTTCTTGAAAAAGCACCTTTGGGATACTTGGGTAATGTTTCAAACCAAAAAGAAGAGAAGGCCAGTTGCCACGACTCCTTATAAAAGTGGTCAATGCCTGGAATTCATTACCAGACTCTGTTGTTTCTTACCCCAATCCCAAAATCTTCAACCTTACATTATCTACAATAGACTTCTCTCCTTTTCTAAGAGGTCTGTAAGGGGCGTGCATAAGTGCACCTTCGTGCCTACCGTTCCTGTCCTAATGTCTTTTTAATCTTTTCTATCTCTACTTTATACTTATTTTATGTAAAACATACTATAATACAATATTATATTTGAATGACAAAATAAATAAATAAAATAAATAAAAGTAACAAAAGCCTGCTTTTAGAAGCCTTCCTCCACCCTCCCAGTCTGCCTATTTTGGACCCAGGACCTTCTGCAAAGTTATATTGGTGCCCTTCCTAACCATGGATTTGTTGGACCTAAATATGCTCCCCAACCACTATTGAGAATTTGTCGCCATTTTGTCAGGCATGAAGAAAACAAGTTTGGAGAAGAGCTTCGATTTGTCACACATTTGGGCGCCCCAAGTTGAAAACCACAAAGAAAAAGGAAAGAAGCAAAGAAACGAAACCAGTGAAGGAATTTGTAAAAAAAAAAAAAAAACCAGAAGAAAGGAAACAATCTGGGAAGGCTTTATAAGAGTCCTTTTGTAACGGCTGCTGGAAGATAATCAACAGTAGAGGAGAAAATAAGATCAGGACTCAGAAACGAAACTGCAAAGGTTGTGTGAGTTAATCTTCTTTTTCCTTCTGGGATCTTAGTGCCCAGGCTACATAACTATATTTTAGTCGAGATAGGAAGAAACAGCTGGGATAATAAGTTAATCTAAAGGCCTGCTACCGCACGAATCCCAGCGACTGATAAGGTCCCACAGAGTTGGCCTTCTCCGGGTCCTGTCGACCAAACAATGTCATTTGGCGGGCCCCAAGGGAAGAGCCTTCTCTGTGGTGGCCCTGGCCCTCTGGAACCAACTCCCCCTGGAGATTAGAACTGCCCCCACCCTCCCTGTCTTTCATAAACTACTCAAGACTCATTTACACCACTAGGCATGGGGGAGTTGAGATAGCTCTTCCCCCTAGGCCGTTACAGGTTATGCATGGTATGTTTGTGTGTATGTGTATGTTTGGTTTTATAATAGGGGTTTTTAGTTGTTTTTTATTATTGGATTGTACGTGTTGTGTTTATTATTGTTGTTAGCCGCTGCGGAGACGGGCGGCATACAAATCCAATAAATTATTATTGTTGTTGTTGTTGTTGCATGCTGTAGCCTGAGTTGGTATTTTTTGTTTTATCTTATCCACAGGAGATTCTTGCAACAATTCACACACGCATTATGAGGGGCTTCTGTCTGGAGAAGTGGAGGAATCTTTCTATCTGTATTTTCATATAAAGGATAAATTTATCATTTTATCCATTGGTGACAGTTAATGAGTCCTGGGCCAGGTCCATAGTTCCCTCTAAGCTGAGCAGTGAGCAATCGCTCACTTAAAAATCATCAATAACTCAGAGTTTTCCAAACCTGCCCAGAAGCCGAGAGGGAAAGAGTGAGAGGGAAGGAGAGAGAGAGAGAGAGGAAGAGAGAGAAACAGATAGAAAAAAGAGAGGAAGGAAAAGAGAAAGAAAAAGAATGGGAGTAAGGAAGAGAGAAAGAAAATCAAAATCTATTTTGAAACTAGCTCAACTATTTAAGTGGCATTTTGATATTGATAGAGTTGCCCTATTATGAGCTCACTGTTATAGACACACAGTACAGTATTTTATTTTGAAATTCTCTGAGGCAAAACAGGGTGGGTTTTTTTATTTGTTTGTTTGTTTGTTTATTTATTTAATATTTCTGAAGAGTCCAGATACAGGAGGCTAACAAGACGGTTCCTTTATTCAGCTCTTTAAGACAAGTGACATTCAGCTGGAACGCGTCTGACTTTAACAGAGAACAAGCGCTCCTTTTATACTTTTGCGGCTCCCGCCAAAAGAGAACTGTCAGCGTCTGAGCCAATCAGGCGCGACTTCTATTTTTACACAGCTTGCATAGAGACAGCATTTTTTTACATAGGAGCAACTATTTACATAGGACTCAACAATTTCTGTGCGGGCCAGTCCCGAAGGGACCGCCGCTCAGACACTATACTTTTCTGCCCCCCCCCAAAAAAAAATTAGAGGGAACACTGGCCAGGTCTGTACTGTACGATCACAGAACATCTCCATTTTGGCTCCAAGTGCAATTCAAGGTGCACTTGTCACTTTTACAACCTACAGTTCCTGGATACTCCTCTCCTTGGTTAGTGTCCATCCATTGTTTCTGGTCTTGCTTTCTGATGCTTTGGAAAATAAGTTGACCCCTTTGAAGAGTTGAAGAGGGTTCAAAGATAGACAAAGACCCTGAAGGAGTGAATGAATCGATCTTTATTTTCCAGCCAGCTCTCTTATAATCAATGTTATCTCTACGCTACTTCAGCTATGTACACGAGCAGTTTTACATGATGTGGTAACTTGTATACAATGAACTCTATATCATTGATAACACTGTAGGTGCAAGGACAGAACTTTAGGGAATCTTGGCAGCAGGCAAAAATGTGTTTTGATGGTACTAGCTGGCACCTCCCTCCTGGAACATCTTGCCCCAAGCTCCAACTTTCCAGGTTACCCAGAAACTCCATGATTGCAAGGCCTGAGCAAAAAAAAACGCATGTTAACTTATGCTAATAGCTGATGTGAACTGAGCATCCATATGTGACTTTGTGTCCTATCTGGGCTTGCCCAACCATATGACCTTTGACCTACACAAGGCATACTACACCCCCTCTTTGTGGCAGCACCTCAAATACTGGCATACAGTATTTGTATTTGTATTTGTATTTATTGGATTTGTATGCCACTCCTCTCCGCAGACTCGGGGCGGCTAACAACAGTAATAAAATAGTATATTACAATAATCCAATACTAAAAACAGTTAAAAACCCATTATATAAAAACCAATCATACATACAGACATACCATGCATAAAATTTTAAAGGCCTAGGGGGAAGTGCATCTCAGTTCCCCCATGCCTGGCGGCAGAGGTGGGTTTTAAGCAGCTTACAAAAGGCAAGGAGGGTGGGGGCAATTCTAATCTCTGGGGGGAGTTGGTTCCAGAGGGCTGGGGCCGCCACAGAGAAGGCTCTTCCCATGGGTCCCGCCAAGCGACATTGTTTGGTTGACAGGACCCAGAGAAGACCCACTCTGTGGGACCTAACTGGTCGCTGGGATTCGTGCAGCAGAAGGCGGTCCCTGAGGTAATCTGGTTGGGTGCCATGAAGGGCTTTATAGGTCATAACCAACACTTTGAATTGTGACCGGAAATTGATCGGCAACCAATGCAGACTGCGGAGTGTTGGTGTAACATGGGCATACCTGGGGAAGCCCATGATTGCTCTCGCAGCTGCATTCTGCATGGTCTGAAGTTTCCGAACATTTTTCAAAGGTAGCCCCATGTAGAGAGCGTTACAGTAGTCGAGCCTCGAGGTGATGAGGGCATGAGTGACTGTGAGCAGTGACCCCCGGTCCAAATAGGGTCGCAACTGGTGCACCAGGCGAACCAGGGTGAATGCCCCGCTCGCCACAGCTGAAAGATGGTTCTCTAATGTGAGCTGTGGATCGAGGAGGACGCCCAAGTTGCGGACCCCCTCTAAGAGGGTCAATGATTCTCCCCCTAGGGTAATGGATGGACAGATGGAATTGTCCTTGGGAGGCAAGACCCACAGCCACTCCGTCTTGTCTGGGTTGAGTTTGAGTTTGTTGACACCCATCCAGGCCCCAACAGCCTCCAGGCACTGGCACATCACTTCCACTGCTTCGTTGACTGGATATTGTATCATGTCATCCCTAGGTCTTCTTTTCTCTAAGCTGGCCACCGTTCTTCATATGTTTAAGTCTCTAGGTAAAAGCCTAATAGCTCCTGTGCACTTTTTTCAAAGTCTCAACATCTTTTTTTGTAATGAAGTGATCAAAGGGGGATGCAGTGTTCCAGGCATGGCCTTACTAAGGTTTTATGAAACAGTGCTAATACTTCACATGATTTTGATTCTGTGCCTCTGTTTATACAAGGATTGTATTAGCTTTTTTGGCTGCTGACACACACAACTGGATCATATTTGAGTGATTGTCCGCTAGCATAATTTTAACTGTAAAGTAACTATAGCCTCAGGAGCTAATTCCTGGTCTTCAAGATCCATGAGTTCAATTCCCCATAGAAGTTTGAACCCGATTGACTAACATCTGTACCTGATAAATCCCACACTGTATAAGCTGAAACCTGTCATAAAACTACCACATAGGATGTAAAAATAGGGGATATGATGGGTGGATAAAAGAAGAAAACCTTTTACTTGTAGACGTGACAACTGTAATATCTGCATTTCTTCACTTTTTCTGGAGAGATGAACTATATATATCATTCAGATAATTTCCCAAGTTCCACAACAGTAATGGAGCCATTGTTAACTCATGAACATCACAAGTGAAGGCACTCACATAACTGGACCTAACTTTGATATTTTTTGTAGAGGACATTAAGTGAATGCCAGGCCGTTAAATGAACATTGTGGTTATTAAATGGAGCACTCACAACCTCTGCAGGCAAGCTGTTCCACTGGTTGATCGCTGTCACCATCAGAAAGTTCCTCCTTATTTCCAGGTTGAATCTCTCCTTGGTCAGCTTCCATCCACTGTTCCTTGTCTGGCCCTCTAGTGCTTTGGAAAAAAGCCTGACCTCCTCCTCTCTGTGGCAGCCCCTCAGGTATTGGAAGACTGTTATCCTGTTTCCCCTGGTCCTTCTCTTTGCTAGACTATCCATGGCCAGTTCTTGCAACCTCTCTTTGTATGTTTTAGTTACAAGTCCCCTTATTATCCTGGTTGCTATCTTCTGCACTTTCTCTAGATCAGTATTCCCCAAAGTGTGATACAGGTACCTCCAGGGGTGCAGGAAGAGTTTGGTGGGGGGTACGTATTCAGAAAAAGTTCTCAAATACATCTTGCCTTTCCCAACTTCATATTTATGTGAAGTTGCTTTTTCAGCATCTGTGGACATTAAGTCGAAAAAAAGGAACAGACTATTGGACGTGGAACTGCATCTCAGATTAAAATTAACAACCAAATTATGATGACCTGTCATCACAGCACAAACAATTTCATCCTTCTCATTGATCCAAATAAATGTTATTTATAATATAACTTTTATTTATATTTCATTATGAATAATTTTATTTTTTGTTTATTATTATTTTGTCTATGTACCAAAAAAAGAAATATATTTTGATTGTTATTAAAATACATCCATTTTTTTGACTGGGGGTACTAAGTGTTATGAAAATTATAGAAGGGGTACACATATGTCAAAAGTTTTGGAAACGCTGCTATAGCGTTTCAATGTCTTTTTTGTAGTGTGGTGACCAAAACTGAATGCAGGACTCTGGGTGTGGTCTAACTAAGGCTTTATAGAGTGGTATTAGTACCTCCTTAGGCCTAAATTGTATCCCTCTGTTAATGCAACTTGGATAGTGTTGTGGTTAGCTCTGGCCCAGCTCCTGCCCCAAGGAATGTGCAGGTGGATGTGGGGGAAACATCCACATGCCGCAGGCCTGTTTTGCTCACGATGGAATCTGCCGACGAAGCCTCCTCTGACCAAGGAAGCATGAGTGACAGGGAAGAGGGGAGTTTGGCAGACAGCCCAGGAGGAGATCAATCATCTGTATCACCCTTGGATTCTGAACAAGAATTAATGACACATCCATGCATGCATAGAGTGATGCATGGGAGACAACAACTGAAGGATTATTACAAGAGAAAATGAGGCCACCTGTGGTTGGGTGCAGCTCCAGTAATTAGGGCTGCTGCTATAAATAGCAGCGTGTGGGTTTGGCCATTGTGGAAGAGTATCTGATCACAGTTCTTCAGAAATCGTGTGTTGCTGTTTTATGGACTTTGTTTGTTGATTTTTCACGCCTTTGAAACCAAAGCAGAGCAACATGTCTTGTATTGCTGTTGCTGTGAGCCGCCCCGAGTCTGCGGAGAGGGGCGGCATACAAATCTGATTAAACTTAAACTTAAACTTAAACATGTGTGTGTGTTTCACTTCGTTGGAAGAAGGGGTGTGAAGTTTCTTCACAGCTGCTGGCTAGGTAAATTGTACAGACTACCCGGTTGTTTTGGGATGAGTGCTCTTTGCAATAAAAAAAGAGTGCTTAGTTTATTTTGAATTTTGTGATAAAGAACATTGTTTTGAATTTTCAAACGTGTGTGTGTCTGAAATTTGTACCCTTGAATTTTCGAGAGGCTCCTACCAGAGAGCCCGGCAGAACAGGATAGTATTGGACTTTCTTGAAGATATTTCACTTCTCATCCAGTAACTTTCTTCATTACTCAAATGAAGTGAATTGAAGTAGCTTTTTGGGTGAGAAGCGAAACATCTTCAAGGGAAAACAAAGAACGTCCAGTTGCTTCTTTAAAAAGCACCTTTGGGATATTTGGATAAGCAGCTAAATGTTTCAAACCAAAATTAAATGAAGCTGAGTTGCCACAACTTCTTATAAAAGTAACAAAGCCTGATTTTAGAAGCCATCCTCCCAGTCTGCCTATCTTGAAACTGGACCCAGGACCTTCTGCAAGTCCTGTTGGTGTCCTTCCTAACCATGGCCCCGGCCCAACCACTATTGAGAATTTGTCGCCATTTTGTCAGGCATGAAGCACACAGGCTTGGAGAAGAGCTTCAATTTGTCACACATTTAGGCGCCGCAGGTTGAAAACCACAAAGAAAAAGGAAAGATGCAAAGAAACGAAACCAGTGAAGGAATTTGTAAAAAAAAAAACCAAGAAACACAGGAAAGGAAACAATCTGGGAGGGCTTTATAACAGCTCTTGTGTAACGGCTGCTGGAAGATACTCAACAGTAGAGGAGAAACTAAGATCAGGACTCAGAAACGAAACTGCAAAGGTTGTGTGAGTTAATCTTCTTTTTCCTTCTGGGATCTTAGCGCCCAGGCTAGATAACTATATTTTAGTCGAGATAGGAAAAAGCAGCTGGGATAATAAGTTGATCTATGTTGTAGCCTTTTTTGTTTTATCTTGTTCACAGGAGATTCTTGCAACAATTCACACACCCATTACGAGGGGCTTCTGTCTGGAGAAGTGAAGGAATCTTTATATCTGTATTTTCATATAAAAGATAAATTTGATCAATTGGTGACAGTCAATGAGTCCTAGGCCAGCCCTGAACTGTACAATCACAGAATATCTCCTCTTCATTCCTCAAAATAAGACCACTCCTGATAATAAGCCGAATTGGGCTTTTGAGTGCATGGGGATAAGGCCATGTGCTTATTTCAGGGTTCAAAGCAATATAAGACAGGGTCTTATTTTCTGCATAACACGATAGCTATAAAGGTGAGCAGATTGTCAAATGTTCTGGAACCAGGGTCTGGTCACTTATAGGTTATTAGGTGAGAACTATATGTACCTCATTTCTCCCCAAATAAGACCCAACCAGAAAATAAGTCATAGAAACATAGAAACATAGAAGTCTGACGGCAGAAAAAGACCTCCTGGTCCATCTAGTCTGCCCTTATACTATTTTCTGTATTTTATCTTAGGATGGATATATGGTTATCCCAGGCATGTTTAAATTCAGTTACTGTGGATTTATCTACCACGTCTTCTGGAAGTTTGTTCCAAGGATCTACTACTCTTTCAGTAAAATAATATTTTCTCATGTTGCTTTTGATCTTTCCCCCAACTAACTTCAGATTGTGTCCCCTTGTTCTTGTGTTCACTTTCCTATTAAAAACACTTCCCTCCTGGACCTTATTTAACACTTTAATATATTTAAATGTTTCGATCATGTCCCCCCTTTTCCTTCTGTCCTCCAGACTATACAGATTGAGTTCATTAAGTCTTTCCTGATACGTTTTATGCTTAAGACCTTCCACCATTTTTGTAGCCCGTCTTTGGACCCGTTCAATTTTGTCAATATCTTTTTGTAGGTGAGGTCTCCAGAACTGAACACAGTATTCCAAATGTGGTCTCACCAGCATTCTATATAGCAGGATCATAATATCCCTCTTCCTGCTTGTTATACCTCTAGCTATGCAGCCAAGCATCCTACTTGCTTTCCCTACCGCCTGACTGCACTGTTCACCCATTTTGAGACTGTCAGAAATCACTACCCCTAAATCCTTTTCTTCTGAAGTATTTGCTAACACAGAACTGCCAATACAATACTCAGATTGAGGATTCCTTTTCCCCAAGTGCATTATTTTACATTTGGAAACATTAAACTGCAGTTTCCATTGCTTTGACCATTTATCTAGTAAAGCTAAATCATTTACCATATTACAGACGCCTCCAGGAATATCAACCCTATTGCACACTTTAGAGTCATAGCATGACTTTTCAGGATGTTCATAATACAAGCTCTACCCCCCCCCCCCAAAAATAAGCCCTTGTTAAGACCATCAGTATTTTCCCCAAAATAAGACCTAACCAGAAAATAACCCCAAATGCGTCTTTTGTTTTTTTGTGTGTTTTTTTTAAATATAATTTTTATTGATTTTTATAGGTTTACAAAAAAACAAACATATAACAGTGCACAGTGCTTGTGCCCATCACCAAACAACACACACACCCCGTCACCCCCACCACCCCTACAGGAGGATTCAAAGAGATTTCACTTGTTTATCTATCTATTAATCCTTGGCTCTATCTTGAGCAAATTTTACTAAAAGAGTGATTGTAGTTTATTTTTCGTATTTACATCACAGATTTTACTTAACATATAATCTTTTACCTTGTTCCATCGCACCATCAGCTTCTCTAATTTATTCTCATCAAAATTATTTAATCTTATTTCCATAATTTCAAAATATATGTGATCCACCATATACCAATACCAATTTTGTACTGTCCATTTTGTAGAATCTTTCCATCCTAAAACTATCACCGCTTGAGCACTTTCCAATGCTGCAGTTTTAATTTCCTTAAATTCTCCTAGTTCCCTATATTTAATTAAAATTGCTGTTTCTTTTATAATAATCCAATTAATGTTTAACATTTTATTAATTTCATTCTGGACTACCTTCCAGAATTTCTGTATTTCTGCACACTCCCAGATCATATGCATAAATATTTCTTTTTTCTGACACCCATGCCAACATTTGCTCTTCTCTTTCCCCTGGAAGTGTGCAATTTGTACAGGTGTATAATACCACTTATGTAAGATTTTTCTTCTCATCTCTTTAACTCTCGTATTTTTAATCTTATATATATTTTCTATTATTTCTTTCATTTCTCTTTCATCTATTTGTAAATCATCCTGCCAACATCTTGTTAAACTTTTAGCTACTTCTTCTTCCCTTTGCAATAACATCCTATATATTTTGCTGGCTTGTGCTTTACTTTCATTTATCTTTTCATTTATTATTTTTTCTAAACTATTTTCTTCTCGTAAGAAGATTTCTTTATTCTCACTTTTATTTAAATATGTACATATTGCATTGATCTGCAACCAATTCTGTTTACCGATCCACCATTCCAATCTGGTTCTACTAACTCTTCCATCTTTCTCATATAATTGTTCAATTCTCGTCACCCCTTTACTATTTAGTATTTTAATAATTCTACTTAGATTAGCATCGTCCCCTATATTTAATCCATATAACGTTGATAACTTGGATACTTTTATTCCGCTTGTCCTCTGCCATTTAAGCCATGTTTCTAAACATGCTTTAAAAGGATCACTTAAGGTACCGATTTCAATTCTACTCCAATTTTTAAATAATAGTTCTTTGTTATTTATGTTATTAATTTCTTTTTCTAATTCTACCCATTTCTTTTCCCCCCATAACTGTAGCTCGATTAACCTTTCCATTTGAAATGCATTTCTATATAGTACTAAGCATGGGCTGCCCCACCCTCCCTCTTTCTCTTGTGCAACCTGCCAATGCTTCCTTATTCTGGGTTTTTTGTCTCCTTCAATCCAAAAATTTAGTCTACTATCCCATTCTCTTAATTTTGCCTCAGGAAAACTACCCAGTAGAACCTGAAACAAATACATCATCTTTGGTATTATCATCATCTTAAGGGCCCTAATCTTAGCCATTCTTCCTAATTTTTTGCCCTTCCAATTTTTAATCTGCTTCTGTATTTTTTTCCATATTAAGTTATAATTGGCCGTTGTTATTTTTATTGGATTTTTAAATAACCAAATTCCCAAATATTTCATTTTTTTACAACCTAATTTCAATCCTGAAATTTTTTGGATCTCAATTTGCTCTTTAGGGCCAGTATTTAAACATATTATCTCTGATTTTTCTATATTAACCTTAAGACCAGATTGATCTTTAAATTCCTGAAGTAGTATCATTATTCTTTTCATCATTTCAATTGGGGTTTCAGACATCACTATAGCATCATCTGCAAATAAGTTTAATTTCAATTCAAGTTCCCCTATTTGGTAGCCTCTCCATTCCTTATCATTTCTAATTTTGTTTGCTAATGTCTCAATTGCTAATGCAAATAGCATTGGGGATAGTGGGCAACCCTGTTTAGTTCCATTCTGAATTTTAACCATTTCTGTTCTATTGCCATTTACTCTAATTTGAGCCACGTTATCCTTATATATTGTTTCTATAACTTTACAGAATTTGTTTCCCATATTTAAGTCTTTACATAATTGAAATAGGTAATCATGGTTAACTTTGTCAAAAGCCTTATAAACATCTAATTTTAAAATGCTTAATTTTCTTTTGGTACTGGTAGCATGGTGTAAGACATTGATCACGTTTCTTATTGGTTCATAAATTTTCCTTCCTTTCACAAATCCGTATTGATCTTCTCCAATTATTTTTGGTAATATATTCTCCACCCTATTTGCCAATATTTTCATAAATATCTTGTAGTCCTGATTTAGCAGGCTAATGGGGCGATAGGAAGTAGGATCCATTAAATCACGATCTGGTTTTGGGACCGTTATAATTTCTGACATTTTCCATGTCTGTGGAGTTTCAAAAGTCTCCATTACATTATTAAACAATTTCACCATATATGGTAATAATTCATTCATATACACTTTGTAGTATTCAGCAGTAAAACCATCTGGACCTGGGGCTTTAGCAAGTTTCAATCCCTTAATAACTCTAGATATCTCCTCACTTGTAATTTTTGCATTTAACATTTGGCTATCCTCTTCCTTTAATTCTTTTTTAATCTCTGAGGTTTGTGAAACAACATGCTCTTTTTTATATAATTCCCCATAGAAATCTCTCATTATTTTTTCCATTTCTACATTACTACGTTTTATTACACCATCCTTATCTTTTAAAGCAGGAATATAAGATTTCTCTTTTCTTTTTTTCAAATAATGTACCATTTGCTTCACTGATTTATTATTCCAACTTCTAATTCTATGTTTCATAATCATCTTCATTTTATTCCAACTTTCCTCATCTGCGTCTTTTGGAGCAAAAATTAATATAAGACGTGGTCTTATTTTCTGGAAAACATAGCATATTTATTATTTATTTATTTATTATTTAAATTTATAGGCCGCCCTTCTCCTAATGGACTCAGGGCGGCGTATAGTATATGTTTGATTTTACATATGGAGGTTGGGTATGTACCATAGATTGCTCAGAGTTAACAGTGATTGGGGCATTTAAGCCTATTCAACAAATAGCCAAACATCTACAGGCTAATTTAATCAATAAAGAGCAATCATGGCAGAAACAAAATTCTTGCCATGTTAAATGTAGCTACAATGATATAAAGAGTCCTTAACTTATGACAATTGAGCACAAAATTTCTGTTGTTAAGTGAGATATTTGTTAAGTGGGTTTTATTTATTTGTTTGTTTGTTTGTTTGTTTACTTACTTACTTACTTACTTATCATTCATTCGATTTTCATGCCGCCCTTCTCCTTCCTTAGACTCAGGGTGGCTTGCAACATGTTAGCAATAGCACTTTTTAACAGAGCCAGCATATTGCCCCCACAATCTGGGTCCTCATTTTACCCACTTTGGTAGGATGGAAGGCTGAGTCAACCTTGAGCCGGTGATGAGATTTGAACCGCTGACCTACACATCTACAGTTAGCTATAGAGGTAGGCGGCGAGTAGAATGTAACAGGTTAGTTAAAAGAGGGGAGGAGTAAGCAGCGCATGCTTGGAGGGGGCGGTGCCGCAAAGCCAGCATAATGTCCCCATAATTCGGGTCCTCATTTTACCCACCTAGGAAGGATGGAAAGCTGAGTCAACCTTGATCCAGTGATAGATTTGAACCGCTAACCTGCAGATCTAGCAGTCAGCTTTGGTGGTCTGCAGTACTGCACTCTACCCATTGCACCACCTCGGCTCGTTTTACCCTATTCTGTGACTTTTCTTACCACTAATTTATTAATTAGTAACCCAGTTGTTGCCCCATTGACTTTGCTTGTCAGAAGATTGTAAAAGGGGATCATATGACCATGGGGCACAGCCATAAACCAAATGCCGACCCATGGACTGTTGTAATTTTGAATGGTCACCTAGGTGAACTGTTGTTGAGGATTACCTCTACAACTTCCTTGATAGTTTGGATTATGGGGAGGTCTACATCTGGAATCTCTGGCGTGCCACACAATTGCCAGTGTTATCAATTGAATTCGTAGTGTTCTTCTGCATTTGGGCAGCTATTTTGGCCACAGTAGACGTAATTTAGTTCATGCAGAAAAGCAAGGAGTGTGATGGAAAAAAAGGTTTTTAATGGTTACTGACTCAGATCTCCAGGTTGGTTTCACATTTCCGATTGATCTCAAGATAGTGCCGGCCTCAGATACAACTCTCCAGAGTTACTCATGACTCAAAACCACAAAAGAACCCAAGCAATGTTTTGGGGAGGTAGTTTATCAATGTCTTCATTACAGGCAACTGTTTTTATTCTTTACTGTTACTGCAAAGTAATTCAGAGCAAATAAACACACTAACATTATTCTAACAGTAAAACACAAATCCATAAAAATAAACATGATAAAAGCCTTGGCAGTGCAACAATTGGAACGATGCCTTCTGTCATCCTTCAAAGGACATCTGAGGGATATTACCATCCCAACCTTCCTTAAACATAGGTCCTTTCTTGTGTGATGGAGGGCCAATCATACAAATCAGCCACGGGGGCCAAAAACAGAGAGTTAGAGAAATCAAGACTACACATTAGTTTTCCTTCAGACGCTGCCAACTGTTTTGGGTGAAAAGTTTTTGCACATAACTTGTGTGATGCATTGGCTCATATTTTACGGTTGTCTTTTTAAAATCGTGTTTGCCTTTTCAGGTAGATATTTCTGTAACATTCATGCTTTTAAGAATTGCACTTCACTCTTTTGAACTATAAAGGCTAAAGGATTAGAAATTTGGAACATAGTTCTGGTGACTTACTCCAGAAATGTAAAATTATTTAAATTAATGTTCATACTCTCCGTCCTTTAGGAAGTTCTAAAATATTACTATTCCATCTTAGACCAGGAAAATGTAAGTGTTTTCTCCCCATATTTTTCCGTCCTTAAGGAAGTTCTAAAATATTACTATTCCATCTTAGACCAGGAAAATGTAAGTGTTTTATCCCATCAATTTTTTTTTAAAATTTCACACAAATATTTTGTAGACAGTGCATTGACTAGGTCAATCAATTTTTAAACAACTCTAGCAATAATAATACAAATCAGTATGTGTATTCCTAATCTCCCAACTTTAATAATGCTATTCTCTTTTCATAATCCTTTATCTTTTTCCCATTAATTCATTTAAACATAAATAACATTTATTTGTGGCATGTATTTGTTATCTCCTATTTAATACTATTATTTAATATTTTAATAATTACGGTACTCATTATTCCACCATAACTTCGATATTCCAAATGTAGGATAACTAATAAAGCCAAATATTATCAATATTTAATCAATCCTGAGAATGTATCTCAAGATACCTACAATTTCAATTAAATTTAAATTCACAATATACTTTAATACATGGCAAATGTCGATAATACAATAAAGTTTCTAATCCTAAATTTTTACCTACTAGTCTTAACTTATTATCTATATCTGTCTGTCTGTCTGTGTACATATATATACATAAACACACACACACATTATTTTCTCTGTTAGTATTTTCCTATTTTAATAATATAATATATTTTCTCATTATTGTTTAACTTTTCTAAAATCCCATGATTTAATGACTTTTTAGTCAGCCCTCTCTCTCTCTCTCTTTCTTGGAAACTTACAGCTTTTTTTGATATTTTTGTGCCTGTTGAACATTTCTTTCTGGTATTATTTGAACACCCATCAACAAGACTTCCTTTTTAAAAAAGGAATATTTCCTTTTTTTCTTTAAATTTTTCTTTTTTGGAAAAAAATTCTCTTTTCTCTCTACTCTATAATAAACTTTTGAGGAGTTATCTGATTGATTTCTACCAGGGGCGAAATTCAGCAGGTTCTGACAGGTTCTGGAGAGTAGAAATTTTGAGTAGTTTGAGAACCGTCAAATACCACCTCTGCCTGGCCCAGAGTGGGATGGGAATGGGGATTTTGTAGTATCCTTCCCCTGCCACGCCCACCAAGCCATGCCCACAGAACCGGCAAGGAAAAATTTTGAATTTCACTCGATTCCTACACACTAATCCTTTCTCTTCTTTATTTTTACCGTCTTGCATCTCGTTTTGAGTTTCTTCTAATTTCTCATCTATTTCTTGAATATCAAATACCTCTTTTTTTCCCTTACTTGTTGAGTGTCTCCTACATTCATTTCTGTGTCTTTATTGTTCTTTAGAGATTCACACACAATTGTTAACATCAAAAATATATCTTCATGTATCATCACCTGTAAATCCATTTTATAACAACCAATAAAAATGTATTTATTTATTATTTGGACTTCTTCGTAGACTCAGGACGGCTTACAACACCAAATACAAATTACAGCATGTGGGAAATCCAACAATTAAGATCTATAAAACTAATCATTAAGCCTAAAATCTATAATAAATATTAAACTAGTCCTAAAAACCCCAATGATAATCATTTAACTGCATTCATCCATACTTCAGTCGTATTATTGGCCAGAGAAAGATGTCAGTACTCAATGGTCCCAAGCCTGCTGGCAAAGATAAGTTTTTAAAACCTTCCAAAAGGCCAGAAGGGTGGGGCAGTGCAAATCTCTGGGTGGAAAATTACTCAGTATATTTCTCTAATGTCTCAATATTTTAAAACTCCTTTTATACTTTTTAAAATTCTTTAGTACAACCTTACAGTTTTCCAATTATTTATCTTCTCAATTATACAAATGTTAAAGTCTTATTTAATTTTCCTCCCCCCTCCTTTCTTCTATCATCTTTCTTCTTTTGACTCATATTCTGTTGAATGACATTAAGAATCGCCCCTTAATTTCCAGTTGTTTTTTTTTCCTCCATGTGTAAAGTCATTCCTATTTTAGGCTTAGGAGTTATCTTAACATTCTTGTATTTACATCAGTCGTTAGAGTTAAAGTTGGTAATTATCTCACCCAGTTTCAAAGTTCTGTCCATAAACCGCTCCAGCACAAATCTTGTGGTCCTGGTTGTCCCAGCTTTGTGACTGCCAAAAATGGTCGTCGGCCCTGCTATAGTTCAGAAGAGTTTGCTTCAATTTAATTGAATTGAGGAAATTGCAAATTCCTCGTGGTCAGCAAAGCTTTCTTCACCACTCCTACAAGGGGGTTATGACCTGATAGGGCAGTGATGGCTAATCTTTTTGTCACTGCATGCCAAAAGCATGCACATGCACCCATAATGCAATGTGCAAAGGACTCCCCACATTCGCCCTGCCCTCCCCACGCATGCGCAGCAGAGACCCCAAAAACGCCAGTTTGAGGCATATGCACAGCGGAGCTGAACTGGGGTAACGGCTTGTGTGCCTGCAGAGAGGGCTCTGCAGGTCACCTGTGGCACAGGTGCCATAGGTTCGCCATCATGGACGTAGGGTCTCCCAGCAGTAGTTACCGGCCGGATTTCTCAGGGCTCAGCAGAGCCTGCTATTTCCAGCCGTTCTCGCCATGAAGTCAACCGGAAGTCTGGAAAATATAAGGTCTTAATTAGGCATCTCAAAAACCCTGGAGTTGGACCTGAACAATTGCTATGGAGAACAATCCGTAACCATGGCACTACAGGAGAAAATGAAAACCGCATGGTCATCACCAGCCTTAAGCTGAACAGCACAACCCCCCCTCCACACACACACACCAAAAGTACCCATCCCTTCCTTTTATGCCAGCAAACAACAATAATATACCGGGTTTTTCGGAATTTAAGATGCACTCCTTTCCGACTAAAAGTGGGTTAAAATTTCAGTGTGTCTTATAGACTGAATACAGGCCTGTTTTAGGGCTCCCCAGCACTCTGCATTGCTACCCACATCCCGTTTTCACAAAAAAATGGGTCCATTTCCCAAGCCCTCCGCGACTCATGTTTTCGCCCTCCCTGGCTCCCAGGAGCATGCTGCAGTGCTCTGCACATTCAGTTTTGACCAAAATCAGGCCTGGTTTTGGGTTCCTGAGTCCTTTGTTTTTCATGTTTTTGCACTCCCTGGCCCCCAGAAGCACTCTGCAGTGCTCCACATGTCCCATTTTTGACAAAAATGGCTGTGTTTCTGCCAAAAATGGGCCTATATTTGGGCTCCCAAGCCCTCCACGAGTCATTTTTGCTCTCCCTGGCCCCCAGAAGTACTCTGCATTGCTCTGTACATTCCATTTTTTCTAAAAATGGGCCCGTGTTTGGGCTCCCAAGCCCTCTGCACATCCCATTTTCACCCTCCATGGTCCATTTTTGGCAAAAATGGGATGTGCAGAACACTGCAGAGAGCTTCTGGGGGTCAGAAATGGCAAAAAAAATGTGACCTCTTATAGTCTGAAAAATACAGTATGTATCTAATTTAGGGATCGAAGTGTGGAAAAAGTAAGGAAGAGAGATGAGCAGTACATAAAAGCTTAGAAAACATCCTTTAAAAAAAAAAATTACAACCACAACGGAGCCCAAAATTTATGTTGCTAAGTGAAAAATGTGTTAAATGAGTTTTTTCCCCATTTTACGACTTATATTTCCACAGGTGAATGACTGCAATGGTTAAGTTAGTGGAATTGTTGTTAAGTGAATCTCGCAGAAGGTCACAAAGATTATCATGTGACCCCGGGACACTTCAACCATTAAAAATATGAGTCAGTTGCCAAGCATCTGAATTTTGAACATGCAACCCCATGGCGATCCAGCAACGGACAGAAATATGAACAATGGTCAAAAGTCACTTTTCTCAGTGTCCTTCTAACTTTGAACAGTCACTAAATGAACTCTTGTAAGCAGAGGACTACCTGTTGTCCTTATGACTGTAATGGACTCTATTTTAGGGTAATCTTTTGTCGCAGTTGTAAAGCAAATGCAGAAGTGGGTAAGTGGCTGTTGTTTGCTATGCTTTTGGTTTTTAGCAAAAACATTGTAAAACGCCTTCATGTGGCCATGGGATGTTGCAAAAGAGCCATAAGGGTGGGCCAGTTGTTGAGCACTCAAAATATGGTGATGCATACCACGAAGGAGAGGGAGGAGGAAGCTGTCAAAATTGGAACCAAGTCAGAAGTAACTGTTGTGGCCTGCCGGCAGCCAGCATAACTGACAGCAGTGAGAGATTGCAGAGGAACATGGGCCAATCCTAGGAGCTAAGGAAAGTTCGGACAAGGGCTCTGTGTCGGAGGGAGAAAGGCAGCTAGACAGCAGCGAGGCAGAGGAACAACTGGAGCCTGTTCTCAGTTTGCGCATGCACAGAGACAAGAACTAAGAAAGCAGAATCGACTTGGGAGTAAAGCCACACCTTGGAGATGATGGAAAAGGAATCCTCAATCTGAGTATTGTATTGGCAGTTCTGTCTTAGCAAAAACTTCAGAAGAGAAGGATTTAGGGGTAGTGATTTCTGACAGTCTCAAAATGGGTGAGCAGTGCAGTCAGGCGGTAGGGAAAGCAACTAGGATGCTTGGCTGCATAGCTAGAGGTATAACAAGCAGGAAGAGGGAGATGGTGATCCCGCTATATAGAGCGCTGGTGAGACCACATTTGGAATACTGTGTTCAGTTCTGGAGACCTCACCTACAAAAAGATATTGACAAAATTGAACGGGTCCAAAGACGGGCTACAAAAATGGTGGAAAGTCTTTAAGCATAAAACGTATCAGGAAAGACTTAATGAACTCAATCTGTATAGTCTGGAGGACAGAAGGAAAAAGGGGGACATGATCAAAACATTTAAATATGTTAAAAGGGTTAAATAAAGTTCAGGAGGGAAGTGTTTTTAATAGGAAAGTGAACACAAGAACAAGGGGATACAATCTGAAGTTAGTTGGGGGAAAGATCAAAAGCAACGTGAGAAAATATTATTTTACTGAAAGAGTAGTAGATCCTTGGAACAAACTTCCAGCAGAGGTGGTTGGTAAATCCACAGTAACTGAATTTAAACATGCCTGGGATAAACATATATCCATCCTAACATAAAATACAGAAAATAGTATAAGGGCAGACTAGATGGATCATGAGGTCTTTTTCTGCCATCAGTTTTCTATGTTTCTATGATCGACCTCTGCCATGGGAAACAAAATAGGAGCGAACCAGACCTGGGCTTTTGCACAAAACAATAAGTTTGTTCAGTCATTTCAAGAGTTTTATTGGTGATTCTAAGTTTTGCCTTGTCCTGCGTTTGGAAGCTAGTTCTGTGGCAACATTCCATGTGAGACAAGGTTTGTGTTGATAAATATTCCTCTGAAAGACTGTTTGCCAAGCCTTGCAGACTATGAATGAAAGGAATTCAGAGTTGTATAAATAAAAGGGTGTTGCAGGGGCTAAGACACTGCTTCATACTTTCTAAGGAAACCTAGGACAGAACAGTACCTCCATGAAGGTCTATCATAACTTTGCATGGTCACTAAGTGACTCTTCATAAACCTATGTTTAATATATAAAGTTACAAGTAGTCCTTGACTTACAATTGTTTATTTAGTAACCCTTCGAAGTTACAACATCAGCGAAAAATCATGAATCATGGCTATTTTTCATTTTATTTATTCATTCATGTACAGTATTCATTCATTCATTCGCTCACACACTCATTCATTCATTCATTCATTCATTCATTCATTCGATTTTAATGCCGCCCTTCTCCTTAGACTCAGGGCGGCTTACAACATGTTAGCAATAGCACTTTTTTAACAGAGTTAGGCTATTGCCCCCACAATCCAGGTCCTCATTTTACCCACCTCGGAAGGATGGAAGGCTGAGTCAACCTTGAGCCGGTGATGAGATTTGAACCGCTGACCTTCAGATCTACAAGTCAGCTTCAGTGGCCTTCAGTACAGCACTCTACCTGCTGCGCCACCCCGGCTCATCATTATTTACAACTATTGTGATCACATGATGAAAATTCAGGTGCTTGGCAACTGTGTCCCAGTGTCGTGTGATCACTTTATGCATCCTTCTGATGAGCAAATTCCATGGGAAAGCCATTTATCAACCTTGTTTGTTACTAACTTGATAACTGAAGTGATTTAGTTAACAAGTTGCAAGAAAAGTTGTGAAATGGAGCAAAACACACTTAACTATCTTGGAAATTTTGGGGTCAACTGTGGTCATAAGTCGAGGATTATTGTATCAGTTATCCTTGTTGTTTCTCATTGTCTTTATGATTTAACATCTTTTTCCAAGGAACATACCTGTACTTCCAAAACTCGAGTTTTGGTTTCTATTCATTCAAGCCTTTTAAATACTTGCCCCAGTCACCAGGTTGACAGTGATCTAGAACCCAGGCGTCAAACTCGCTGCATCATGTTGCCATTACATGACAGAGCGTAATGTTTTTTGCCCTTCGCGGAGGTGGGGTGGGTGTGGCTTACACGCGATGCCTCCGGCCTGTGGGCCCACCAGTTTGACACCCCTGATCTAGAACTTTTTCAAGACCCTTTTTCCATTCTCCTCCCTTATTCCTAAATAGGGGAGCCTCCTGGAACAAGTTTGTTTTCTCATTCATACATATCAAAGCATTTTTGAATGTTTTGAAGTAGAAGATATTGTTGATCAGACATCAGGTAAGCTATTCTCAAATCCTTGAACCTTGGATTCGAGAAAGAGGAGAAGATTTTTGTCCTAGACGCCTTCAATTAAACTAAGTGTTGAGAACTATAAGTAACATGGCTATTCCTTCGAAAGAAATTATCTATGTCAGGCAGAGTGACATGTGGCTGGACCGACCAAGATGGCTCGCTGAAGTTCCAGAGAGGGCTAGTGCTGCTAAGACTGGGGCTTTCTCCCTGGAGGTCCTCAGCAGACCCGTAGTTCTCTGGTCCTGCAGGAGAAATATCCATAAACCAGTCATTCGAACGTTGAATCCAAAGTGGGACTGTAGCTGATGGCGTTGCGAGGACATCCGGTTGTCTATTATTGTAGGGGGGCTCAATCCACAGAGTCCCTCCTTGCCTCCACACAGTTGGCACAGCGCCTGTTTCTTGGGGCAGGGACCCCCGAAAAACCTGTTCGCAGAGGACGGCTGAGATCACGATGAACACAGCTGCGACAGTCGCCAGGCTTACCATGATCAGCAAGCAGTTGCTACAATCACTTAGTGGGGAGGCGGTGGAAGGAGGAGGCGGTATCTCAACGCTGGTTGGGAGACCCAACATGACCGTCAACAGACAAGAACCAAGCCAGGTCAAAACTGCTGCATCTGGAACCAATATTTATTTTTGTTAGGGGAAAAAAATTAAAAAATTGGATGGAGAAGAAAAATGGGAGGAGATGGGTCAGCGAACTGTATGTAAGAGTTAGCAATCTTTGTGACGCAACTGAAGGATGTGACTAGAGTTGTGCAAACTTAGCCTAACAACTCAACAACAGCTCATAACAAAACAGCCCACAAAAAAACCTCTTAAGTGAAATGACTTATACTAGTACTAACTGGCTGCTCTCCAGATCTATAGGGGGAAATCTCCAAATATTCAGCTGCTATAATTATCATCAGCTAGAAATATGTGAAATTTGCAGCCTAAAGATATTTGAAAGAGACAGGACTACGAGAGGCTAGAATACAACAAGAACTCTGCCTTGCAAATCCCAATTACTTTTTACAGTTCTTCTAAGCCCTGATCGTATCTTCACCCAGGACAGTCTGCCCCAGTTTGTACTATTTCAATGCTAGAGCCGTGTATTATTTTTGATGTATATACTAAATATAGCATGTCTGCAACTCTTTAAAGCAGCCATCTTTTTTCCTGGAATGTCACATCAGCTGCAGTGGGGACTTGTAAGATTCCAGGAAAAGACAAGGCTGCTTTAAAGAATTGCAGACAAGCACCATATTCACTCCTGCTAATGTTCTCCAAACTACTGTTTTAAAATCAATTCCAAGTTGCTGTATAGCTCCTACGCTACACTAGGAATACGTTGGTCAAAATATCTGAACAGCACAAGGTTGAAAAAGGTGGTATATCTTTTCCCATATTATTTTAGGTTCACACATGCTATGGTAGCATTATAAAACTGAAGAATGGTTAGGAAGGCCCATCTTCAAATATAGCCTCAGATAAAGTTGATTGTCCTTAATTTATCAAACAAGGACTAGATGACCTACAAAGTCCCCTCCAACTTAAGTAAGTAAGTAAGTAAGTAAGTAAGTAAGTAAGTAAGTAAGTAAGTAAGTAAGTAAGTAAGTAAGTAAGTAAGAAGTCTTTTGTAAATTGCTAAAGACCCACCTATATCGCCAGGCATGGGGGAATTGAGACATCTCCCCCAGGCTTATATAGTTTTATGTATGGTGTGCTTGTGTTGTATGGGTTGTTATTTTTTAATGATGGGGTTTTAGATGCTTTCTTTTAAATATTAGATTTGTTACATTATCACATTGTTATTATTATTGTTGTGAGCCGCCCCGAGTCTGCGGAGAGGGGCGGCATACAAATCTAATAAGTAAGTAAGTAAGTAAGTAAGTAAGTAAGTAAGTAAGTAAGTAAGTAAGTAAGTAAGTTAGTTAGTTAGTTAGTTAGTTAGTTAGTTAGTTAGTTAGTTAGTTAGTTAGTTAGTTAGTTAGTTAGTTAGTTAGTTAGTAAGGCTAAATGGAGAGTTTTTTGGAAGGTGGGATTAATCACTATAAGAATGCAAATCCAAAAGAGCAACATTAAGACAGGTTCTAAGATACCCCTCTTTTTTCTTATCTGTAAAGTTATGTTATTTTCCCTTCATATGATATCTGAGAAATCTGAAGCCATAATCCCAGCCTACCCATAGGATATTAGGGAAGAAATGTGGAGTTTGCTTTCAGCTCAGAGACATGGAAGAAAGGGCTACACTTTAGGGACTGGGAGGTGGGGTGGGCGAGAGGGAGGCAAAACGAGAAGTTGGAAGAAGGGGAGGTAAAAAAAAATTTCTAACCTCGGCTGTTGGGAACTGTGCTGGATTTCTCTGTCTTCTGTCTTCAATGTTCAAGCACATCAGCCTCCAAGGAGCGTCATACCCTTGACTTGCCTTTGACAACAGTGGAGAAAAGGATGTGGGATATAGGGTGATGCGTGTCACATCACTTCCTGGGCGCACCCATTCGGAGTTGTCAGCTGAGAACAAAGAACTTACTCCTATCAGACACAGAAACATAGAAGACTGACGGCAGAAAAAGACCTCATGGTCCATCTAGTCTGCCCTTATACTATTTCCTGTATTTTATCTTACAATGGATATATGTTTATCCCAGGCATGTTTAAATTCAGTTACTGTGGATTTACCAACCACGTCTGCTGGAAGTTTGTTCCAAGGATCTACTACTCTTTCAGTGAAATAATATTTTCTCACGTTGCTTTTGATCTTTCCCCCAACTAACTTCAGATTGTGTCCCCTTGTTCTTGTGTTCACTTTCCTATTAAAAACACTTCCCTCCTGGACCTTATTTAACCCTTTGACATATTTAAATGTTTCGATCATGTCCCCCCTTTTCCTTCTGTCCTCCAGACTATACAGATTGAGTTCATGAAGTCTTTCCTGATGCATTTTATGCTTAAGACCTTCCACCATTCTTGTAGCCCGTCTTTGGACCCGTTCAATTTTATCCATATCTTTTTGTAGGTGAGGTCTCCAGAACTGAACACAGTATTCCAAATGTGGTCTCACCAGCGCTCTATATAAGGGGATCACAGTCTCCCTCTTCCTGCTTGTTATACCTTATGTTTTAACTCATATGTTTTAACTCATATGACAGCTGGTCCATTGCTCAGCAGTGAAAACAACGGGCCCCATCCAAAGGGGGGGGGAATACTAGGAGACAAACCAAACGCACTACAGGAGAAAAATATACAGCATAAATTTAATTCAGCTACTATGGAGCACAATTAAATTAAGGAGGGGGATTATTACAGCCAAAGACAGTTCAAGTTTCCAGGTTATTGGTTCTATGTTATTGGTGTTTACCCCCGCCCTCATGCGTTTTGTTTTGTTTTTTTCCAGACACAAGGAAGAAATATACGCACACATTCAGGATTTAAACTAGTTATATAAACTGCTCTGATCATAAATTAATAACAGGTCATTGACAAAAAAAAAAAGAGATGAAACACCAGCCGAGTAAAGAAATCATCAACCACCAACGAAATAAAGACACAAAATTAATAACACGAGTGTCCCAAAAACATGCACACGTGAAACCCACTAGGAGAAAAGAGGTAGATTTTTGGAGGAGGGGGGTTGAAATTAATGGAGTAATACACTGAATCAAGGAAGGAAGTTGAGCTGGCTGCAGGCAGGAAAGGTGGAGGGGGCAGGGGGTGGGGGGAGAACTTAACAGGCATTCCACATCCAGCATCAAGGCCAAAACCTCAATTTTTTTTTCAGAAAAGACCACATATTTTTTTTAAAGGAAAGAAGCACTTTCTGAAAATACAGTAGAAATGCATCAGGGCCTCCAAGCGATTAGGACGTGTCCATGCTGGGAACAAGGGAAACCGGGAAAGCAGGAAGGCCAAATGTACACAGTGAAAAAGTATTTAGCATCTTATCCTAAAATAAGTTGGGGGGGGGGGTTTCCAGCTGTGTAAGACAGGTTTAAGGAAACCACATGGTTTCCCAAAAGAGACCAAAGGCAAGGACTCAAAATGCAATCCTTGATTCCAAGAAATATCTGAACCCTGTGGTAGACTTGGAACATTGAGCCTTATTTCTCCCACTTTTTCCGTTTGGGAAATCTTTTAAGGGGAAGGGGATTTGTGCAGTGGTGAAATCCAATTTCCCCCCCCCCACCGGTTCCTTGGACGTGGTGTGGCTTAATGGCCGTGGCAGGAGAAGGATACTGCAAAATCCCCACTCCATCCCACTCTGGGGCCAACCAGAGGTTGTATTCACCAGTTCTCCAAACTACTCAAATTTTCCCGGTTCTGCAGAATCTGTTAGAACCTACTGGATTTCACTCCCTGGATTTGTGGGAAAGCACATCTATCCTTAGTCAAAGGCAGTGTTTCTTAATCTTGTCCACTTTAAAATGTCTCAACTTCCAATTTAAAAAAAAAAAAGAAATCCGATAAAACACCAGAAAAAAGTACAATAATCAAAAAAAGTGCTGGACTGCGCAGAGATGGACAGGATGTCTAAAAAATTAGAGGGGAAAGAAGACTCAGATTATTATAAGATATGGGTAAATCTCTACGACTGGCTAGAGAAAAGAACAATGGTGAAATAAACAAATTATAAATTTTTAGATAATAGATTATAATACAAGCAAAGCAATACGTCAATAAAAGAATATTTAACGATGACGGAAAATTCTCTGACCGAACACTATAAAAAAGTGGGGAAACTCTTTTTCCCCAAATGTTGTATTTATATGTTCTGTTTTATTTACTGTTATGTTCTACTTATTGTTTTGTTTTTCTGTTTATTTGTTGTTTTATCGTTTATGTATAAAAAACTAATAAATAAAATAAAATGTCTCAACTTTAACTTCCAGGGATCCTTAGCTGCTGGGGAATTCTGGGAATTGAAATCCAGACATCTTAAAGTGGACAATACTTTAAAAAAAAACACTGGTCAGAGTTTTTATGTAGGGGGCAGTTTCTTTGAAATAGACACCCCTCATCTCAAGAACAAACTTCTCTTCATTCCAACCTGGCCATCCCTTTTCAGGGGAAGCCAGATAAAACCCCATATGTATAAGGAGGGGAAAATACTGGTGCAGAGTTAGGGGAAGAAAGGAAAGAATTCACAAAGGCAGTGCCTACAACCCAGGGTTTTCCAGTGCAGTACAGGAATGGAGGAAAGGAAAAGACATCCATCAGTGGAAAAATAAAATCCCTTTCCCAAATTGTCCACTTCCAAATGTCAGTAATATAATAACGACCTAGACATTTCTCTGCCCCTCTTTCCCAAATGCATCTGTCCATGAGTCAAAATATTCAAGAGTGCAGGATGAGGAGCAGTGCTTCAGTCTCCTTTTCATCTCTTGGATGCCAGCAGCAATGCCAACCCCTTATGTCTTCTGTCCCTCTTCTTCTGTCTTTCTTTTCTTTTTCCATCATGGCCATGCAAGGAGTAGCTTCATCTCTCTTCCTTTTTGGACACCTTGGAAGAATGCCATGCTGTAGAGCTGCCAGGTGGGAGAGGGGAAAAAAATATAAGACACGCAGTCCTCAATATACGGCTACAACTGATCCCCAAATTTCTGCTGTTAAGTGAGATATTTGTTAAGTGAGTTTTGTCCCATTTTACAACCTTTCTTGCTACCGTTGTTTAAGTGAATCATTGCAGTTAATAAGTCATTTCCCCATTTGTTAAAAAGTCGCAAAAGGCAATCACATGTCCGTGGGACTATGAGCCAGTTGCCAAACATCTGAATTTTGATCAAATGATCGTGGGAGGCTGCATAGGTCACAACTATGAAAATGCATCTGTCCTCATCACCTCGAGGTTCGACTACTGTAATGCTCTCTACATGGGGCTACCTTTGAAAAGTGTTCGGAAACTTCAGATCGTGCAGAACGCAGCTGCGAGAGCAGTCATGGGCTTACCTAGGTATGCCCATGTTTCACCATCACTCCGCAGTCTGCATTGGCTGCCGATCAGTTTCTGGTCACAATTCAAAGTGTTGGTTATGACCTTTAAAGCCCTTCATGGTATTGGACCAGAATATCTCCGAGACCGCCTCCTGCCGCACGAATCCCAGCAACCGATTAGGTCCCACAGAGTGGGCCTTCTCCGGGTCCCGTCAACTAAACAATGTCGGATGGCGGGCCCCAAGGGAAGAGCCTTCTCTGTGGCGGCACCGGCTCTCTGGAACCAACTCCCCCCGGAGATTAGAACTGCCCCTACTCTTCCTGCATTCAGTAAGCTCCTCAAAACCCACCTTTGCCGTCAGGCATGGGGGAATTGAATCATCTCCCCCTAGGCATGTTTAATTTATACATGGTATGCTTGTGTGTGTGTCTGTTAGTATATGGGTTTTTTTAAAGCTTTAATATTTTAACTGATTGGATTATTTATGATTTGTACTACTTGCTGTGAGCCGCCCCGAGTCTTCGGAGAGGGGCGGCATACAAATCCAAATAATAAATAAATAAATATGAAAAACGACCATAAGTCACATTTTTCAGTGATGTTTTAACTCTGAACGGTCACTAAAGAAACTGTTTAGTGTCTGTATCAACTTACTTACTTACTTACTTACTTACTTACTTACTTACTTACTTACTTACTTACTTATTTACTTACTTACTTACTTACTTAATGGATTTATATGCCTCCCCTCTCTGAGGACTCGGGATGGTTTACAGCATATAAAAAAAACAATAGGATACTGTAAGCTAAATCCAATTAATTAAAACTACATAAACTATCTAAAATCCCCGGGTATATTAAAAATCAATCATACCCATTCGAACAATAACCATACAATCATTCGTTGGCCAGGGGCTAAGATCTAATTGCCCCAAGCCTGGCGACATAAATGAGTCTTAAGACCCTTGCGGAAGGCAAGGAGGGTGGGGGCAATGACAATCTCTGGGGGGAGCTGATTCCAGAGGGCCAGGCCCCCCACAGAGAAGGTTCTTCCCCTAAGCCCTGCCAAGTGATATTGTCTAGACTCTAGTTGATGGGCCAACTCTGTCGGACCTAACCATCGCTGGGACTCATACAGTAGAAGGCGGCCCGATGCCATGTAGGGCTTTATAGGTCATTACCAACACTTTGAATTGTGTCTGGAAACCAATCGTCAACCAATACAGTCCGCGGAGTGTATTATCTGCTCTTTCTTGTTCTGTAAAGAGAAAATCACAAACTTTCTAGTTAGGGAAGCCACCAATTTTGGAGACTTACCGGATGAAAGTTTTAAAGGCAGCTGACTGGGGGTTGATACAGAGGGGGACCCGTTTCCCATGCTGCTGTTCCAAGATAAATCTGTGCACCAGTTCTGAAAAACAAAGAATTCACTTTTATTAGATTACTATTAGAACCATAGAAATTCCTCCAATTTTGGCGGCCCAAATCTGTAGCCCTGTATTTAATAATATACCATATTTTTTCGGAATATAAGATGCACCTTTTTACCACCAAAATGAGAGTGGGGGCTTCTTATACACAGAATGTAGCCCCTCCCAGCCACCCCCCCACTCTTTGACCTCTGCCTCCCAGCAATTAACCTCCTTGCAGAACAAAGAACAGATCCCGTTAAGCCAACAAATTGATTATCAGCTTCCCAACTCTCAGCTGATTTGAGACTCCAGCCATGCTGCAGAACTGAAAGTGAAACCAATGCTGCAAGGAGGCAAATTGCTGAGAGGCAGAATTTTATTTTATTTTGCTAATTAGACTGCTGAAACTGGATGCAAGGAGGCAAGCCAGTAACTATAAATGTCTGCAGAATGTTCAAATTATGAGACTTATTTTTAAAAACAATGCTGTATTATTGTTCTGGACAACTTAATGAAATGAAAAAGCTTTTTAAAAAAATAAATGCTTGATCTTAAGGGGCCCAGTGCTTTTGTATCTTTTTTTAAGTAGCAGAGAATAATGTCCTACTTCAGTATTAAAGTAAGGCAGCTGAGTTAAACCCTGACTTAGTCATGTTTGGAGTAGATCTATTTAAATAATTGGGAGCAGTTAGTGTGATTACGTTTAAGAAAACTTTCTGGCATTAATATATTGCCATAATGTACATTTCTCCAATTCTCTGCTATTTCTATGGGTCAGATACACATGCACAGAAATGCACAGCAAACAGTGTGTATCATCTGTGCTATTTGCTGCGAGGCAAATTGGTGGGAGGCAGAGGCAGAATCCGCCCCCCCCCCTTGTTTTCATTCCACAAAGCTAAAGTGCGTCTTATACTCCGGTATATCTTATACTCCAAAAAATACAGGTATGTCTCTCTTTTCTTCTCCTCTGTATTTCTATGTACAGTAATACCTCGTCTTACGAACTTAATTGGTTCCCCGAGGAGGTTCGTAAGGCGAAAGGTTTGTAAGACAAAACAATGTTTCCCATAGGAAACAACGTAAAATCAATTAATGCATGCAAGAAAAAAACAACGCAAAAATGGCGCTCCGCTGGGCGGCGGGGGGCGGCTGTCACCTTTTGAAACAGCCAGGGGGCTTCTCGGCATCCTCCCGAACCCGAACGCCAAACCCTAACTTTTGCCGAACTTCCGGGTTCAGCGTTTAGGAGGCCGCAAAGAAGCCCCGCTGCCCGGCTGTCAGCTTTGCAAAAGAGCCGCGGAGCTGTCGGCCAGTCGGGAAGCTCAAACGGAGGTGGGGAATCCCAATAGGGAATTCCATGGGCGGAGCTTTGACGTCACGGAGACGTCCGGCCGAAACGTGGAGTCCAGGAAGGACGTCTTCGTGACGCCAAAGCTCCACCCATGGAATTCCCTATTGGGATTCCCCATCTCCGTTTGAGCCTCCTGACCAGCCGACAGCTCCGCAGCTCTTTTGCAAAGCTGACAGCCGGGCTGTAAAATCTTCATAGCCTCTTTGGAGATCTCTTCCTCCTCCAAAATCAATAGATGCCATCAGTGCTACCTAGTTTGCAAAGGAGAATTGGAGGATTTAACAACCCAAATGGGATGTGCTTTTTAGGATGAAGTGGCACAAAACAATGGGTTAATCTTCTGACTTCTTCGGAATTATATAAGCTGAGGATGAAGAAGAACTGAGTCAATCCAAAACAAATCAGATCAAAGGTTTAGATCTCAGTCTGGTGGAATTCATAGAAGAATTATGTGTATTAATTGCCCTCATATAGGATGGTTAAGATATTTAGCTCTTAAATTAGCAACTGGGAATAGCAACTGGGGTGGCGCAGCAGGTAGAGTGCTGTACTGCAAGCCACTGAAGCTGACAGTAGATCTCTAGGTCAGCGGTTCAAATCTCACCAGCTCAAGGTTGACTCAGCCTTCCATCCTTCCAAGGTGGGTAAAATGAGGACCGGATTGTGGGGGCAATATGCTGGTTCTGTTAAAAAGGGCTATTGCTAACAGGTTGTAAGCCGCCCTGAGTCTAAGGAGAAGGGCGGCATAAAAATTGAATAACTAATTAACTAACTAACTAACTAACTAACTAACTAACTAACTAACTTACTAACTAACTAACTAACTAACTAACTAACTAACTAACTAACTAAATAAATAAATAAATAAATAAATAGCATACCATTTCAGAGTGCTTTACAGCCCATTCTAAGCATGTTGCCCCCAACAATATGCAGGTCCTTATTTTACCCACCTCGTCTGGCTGGCTAAGCCGGTCAGGATCGAACTGCTGATAGTTGGCAAAGTTAGCCTGCAATGTTGCATTCTAACCACTGCGCCACCACTATGTTAAGAAAGGAGCTTTCTGAAACCCCAGGATTTGGCAGGAGGTTTGGACTCAATCTTTTTTTAAAAAATTAAGTGGATTCCTATGCCGCCCCTCTCCGAAGACTTGGGGCGGCTTACAACAATTACCTTTGACCTGCCAGACAGAAGCGAGGTTCTTTTCATAAGAGCCGTCAAATTTGGGGTCGGCCCGGGGTTCAAAGTCACTGGTGTATATGCGGCCGGAAGAGACTGAAAAGCAGCAAGTGCACATACAGGTGTGGTATCTCAGTCGCCCCTCATCTAAGTACGGATGAGAAAGGGCATCCTTGGCAGAGATCCGCTTGGCCTGCGGAAGGAAGGACAGTAAGTATCATCCAAAAAGAACACTCTTGTATTCAGGTAGTCCTCGAGTTATGACTGTTATGGGAGCCTTCCAATTACAGTGGTAACTCTACTTATGAATTTCATTTGTTTCCTGACCAGGGTCTTAGGTAGGAAAGTTTGTAAGAAGAAGCAATTTTTCCCATAAGAATCAATGTAAAAGCAAATAATGCATGCGATTGGGGAAACCACAGGGAGGGCGGAGGCCCTGTATCCTCCCAAGAGATTCCTAGAGAGGCCCCACCCTGCCGTTTATGGCCCTGTTTCCTCCCAGGAGATTCCTAGAGAGGCCCCACCGAGGCTTCTCCTTGCCTTTTCCGGCACTGTTTCCTCCTATTATTATTATCCCAATATTATTATTACCCCTATTATTATTATTATTATTATTATTATTATTATTATTATTATTATTTATTATTATTATTAATTGGATTGTGTAGTATTCTATTGTTTTTATATGTTGAAAGCTGCCCCAAGTCCTTGGAGAGGGGCGGCATATAAGTCCAATCAATCAATCAATCAATCAATCAACTTACTGGATCAAAGACCAACATCCGGCAGAGCAAATGCACCGCTTCGTGGGTTGCTTCTCCGGATAGCATGTAAAGGACAGACAACGATGGCTAGGGGGAAAAAAAAGCAAAGTGATTAAGAGACTTCCTTCGGTCCCACAGCTCTTACCTTGCCAGCCCTGGTGGTGGTACTCACCAGCTTGTGACTGCCACGCAGGATGTGGGCCCGGGCCCCCTCGCAGGCCGACCGGAGGGCAGCCACGGGAGGAGTCCCCAGAAGATCCGTAATCAGGTCCAACTGCCCACCCATAGATCGAAGGAAGAAGAAACGTAAAAGGAAAAAAAGAAAGTTAGGTTGCCTCTTAACTTTAGGGGACTAGAGGCTAAAACATATGAAGAACGGTTGCAAGAAATAGGCAAAGATAGTTTAATTAAAAGGAGGCCTATGGGGTGACATGATAGCAGTGTTCCAATATGTCAGGGGTTGCCACAAAGAAGAGGGAGTCGAGCTATTCTCCAAAGCACCTGAAGGTAGAACAAGAAGCAATGGGTGGGAACTAAACAACGAGAGAAGGAACTTAGAACTAAGGAGAAATTTCCTGACAGTTAGAACGGTTAATCAGTGGAACAGCTTGCCTCCAGAAGTTGTGAATGCCCCAACACTGGAAGTTTTTAAGCAGGTATTGGATAACCATCTGCCTGTAGTGTTTCCTGCCTAAGCAGGGGGTTGGACTAGAAGACCTCCCAGGTCCCTTTCAACTCTGTTGTTGTTATTGTTCTTTGGTGTCCACTATTGGACATTTCATGCCTTCTGCAACCGCATTCTCACAAGTCTTTCTTTTAAGCCTGCTGAGATACCTGCTGAATTGGGCTCTGGGACTGAAAGAGGATGCGCCTGCCGAGGAGTTCGGCGAAAATGCAGCCCACAGACCAAATATCAATTGGACGTCCATAATGCCTGCTGCCCATCAAGATTTCGGGGGCCCGGTAATATTGAGTAACCACCTCTTGAGTCATGTGCTGGGACTCATCCGGCTCCTCTACCCGGGCCAAACCAAAATCGCAGATCTGAAGGAAAGATGAAAAGGTATGTGGTCAACCTGAGGAAGCTTCTAGAACAGTGTTTTTCAACCAGTGTGCCGCGAGATAAGGTCAGGTGTGCCGTGGGGAAATTAAACATGGGTCCTACCATTCCTGCCAGGATATCTCTTTTATGTTCATTGAAATAGGCCCAGATTTAATAATTGTGAATATTAATACATTTAGAAACTATATTATTAACTATATGTATAATATGTACTGTGTTAGAGTGTCATTTTGTGTCATTTCGGTTAGTGGTGTGCCCCAGGATTTTGTAAATGTAAAAAATGTGCCGCGGCTCAAAGAAGGTTGAAAATCACTGTACAGTGTTCCCTCGATTTTCGTAGGTTCAAACTTCGCAAAAAGTCTATACCACGGTTTTTCAAAAATATTAATTAAAAAATACTTCATGGTTTTTTTCCCTATACAGTGTTCCCTCGATTTTCGCGGGGGATGCGTTCCGAGACCACCCGCGAAAGTTGAATTTCCGCGAAGTAGAGATGCGGAAGTAAATACACTATTTTTGGCTATGAACAGTATCACAAGCCATCACTTAACACTTTCAACCCCTAAATTGCAATTTCTCATTCCCTTAGCAATCATTTAGATTATTACTCACCATTAAAGTTTATTAAAAAAAATATTTATTAAAGGTGGACGAAAGTTTGGTGATAATATATGACGTCATCGGGCAGGAAAAACTGTGGTATAGGGGGAAAAACCACAAAGTATTTTTTAATTAATATTTTTGTAAAACCGTGGTATAGACTTTTTGCGAAGTTCGAACCCGCGAAAATCGAGGGAACACTGTACCACGGTTTTTCCTGCCCGATCACGTCATATGTCATTGCCAAACTTTTGTTTGCCTTTAATAATTTTTTTTTTAATAAACTTTAATAAATAAACAGGATGAGTAATAATCTAAATGGTTACTAAGGGAATGGGAAATTGCAATTTAAGGGTTTAAAGTGCTAAGGGAAGGCTGGTGATACTGTTCATAGCCAAAAATAGTGTATTTACTTCCGCATCTCTACTTCGCAGAAATTCGACTTTCGCGGGCGGTCTCGGAACAAGGGAACACTGTACTAGAGAAATAAAACTTCCAGACCTAGCTTTCTCTACTCTCTGTTTCTCTTTCTGGGAGTCAATATTCTTTCAATGCCACTGAATGATATTAACTCAGGTGCAGTCTAAAATGGGAAGCCTCAGTGGCATAGTGGTTAGGGTGCAGCCCTGCAAGCTACTTCTGCTGATCACAGGTTGCCAGCAGTATGGCAGATCGAATCTCAGTAGGTTCAAGGTTGACTCAGCCTTCCAAGGTCGGTAAAATGAGGAGCCAGATTTTCTAACTCTCTGTAAACCGCTTAGAGAGGCCGGTAAAGTACTGTGAAGCAGTATATAATTCTAAATAGTGTAGTGCCGCACGAATTTATTTATTTATTTATTTATTTATTACTTAGATTTGTATGCCGCCCCTCTTCGAAGACTCGGGGCGACCAGTTAGGTACCACAGAGTTGGCCTTCTCCGGGTTCCGTCGACGAAACAATGTCATCTGGCGGGACCCAGGGGAAGAGCCTTCTCTGTGGCGGCCCCGACCCTCTGGAACCAGCTCCCCCCTGAGATTAGGATTGCCCCCACCCTCCTTGCCTTTCGTAAGCTCCTTAAGACCCACCTCTGTCATCAGGCATGGGGGAATTGAGACGTCTTCCCCAGGCCTATATAATTTATGTATGGTATGTTGTGTGTATGTTTTTTAAATTATGGGTTTTTAGCTCTTTGAAATATTAGATTTGTATTTTACATTGTTCTTTGTTATTGCTGTGAGCCGCCCCGGGTTTATGGAGAGGGGCGGCATACAAATTTAATAGATAGATAGATAGATAGATAGATAGATAGATAGATAGATAGATAGATAGATAGATAGATAGATAGATAGATTAGATAAGATAGATGATAGATAGATAGATAGATAGATAGATAGATAGATAGATAGATAGATAGATAGATAGATAGATAGATAGATAGATAGATAGATAGATAATTGTGGTGTACTGTAGTGTGTGGTTCTGGGAGGGGTGGTGGCTCTAGCTTGGTGTCCCTCAACCCTGACAACTTTTAAGATGTGTGGACTTCAACTCCCAGAATTATCTCGCCAGCAATAGGGAACCTCACGCCCTTGTAAGAAATGTGGAAGGGAGAGGCCTCTAGGGCCCAGGTAGTGGTGGGAGAAGTAGGCCCTGGCCTACCGGGACACCAAGGGGTGTGAAGCAGAAAATAGGGTGTCTCAGAAGATGAGGGAGACCTACAAGGCTGGGTTAGGTGGGCCTGGTCTCCACTAGGTTTCCCAAGGTGTCCCCAACCTGAGGTCCTGGTGACCCATTTAACGACTATATGAAGAACAGAGGTGGGATTGTTAAGCAAGATTACAAAGCTACCTCACTAACGTAACTGTCACAACTTAGGATCGCAATGGGCAGGCGATCTTAGGGCAAGGACTACATATACACAAATAGACTGCTCAAAAAAATAAGGGGAACACTCAAAGAACCCATCCTGGATCTGAATGAATGAAATATTCTCATTGAATACTTTGTTCTGTACAAAGTTGAATGTGCACAACGGCATGTGAAATTGATTTGTCAATCAGTGTACATGTTTTTGTATCTAAAATTCTAGCACACATCGCATTAAATTAAATAATAATAATACTAATACTAATACTAATTATTATTATTATTATTATTATTATTATTATTATTTATTTGTGTGCCACTCACAACAGCAATAAAACAATTCATGACAAATCGAATAATTTAAAAACATTTTTTAAAAAACCTGTTATTAAGCAGACATACACACAGACATATCATACATAAATTGTATAAGCCCGGGGGAGATACAACCCGTTTATTCCTTTCCTGCATGGTTAATAACTTTCTTCTTTTGTCACATCCAAAATAGCAATTTGGGGGCTGCTACTGTATCAGCCACAAGGCTACGAGACAGGGAATTATTGAAGATATGTGTTAAAATCTGTGGCCCAGTGGGCAGTGTCACCATTGATGGCTTTGAGCACAACACCCCACCTGGCATAGATTTGACACACCTATATAGGTATTTAAACACCAGACATCTCTATTCTGAGCATAGTGACTGGCGTGAGAGGGTGCGCGAGAAAACGTTTAATCTTTGGATGTCACAGCTAAAACTGCTGAGCGTCAGAGTCACCTTTCAAGAGGTGGCTATCTTGAAAGCTTCCTGGGTTGGCTTCAAGGATGAATTACCTTGAGGACACAGTTGCTATTGACCAGCAGATTCCCAGGCTTGATGTCCCGATGAAGGACACCAGCAGAGTGCAAATATTTTAGCCCTGTGAGGAGAGAGAGAAAAAACACGGTGGGTGTTCCCAAACTTAACGGAAGTCAATGGATGCAATAAAAATTAAAATGAAACCTTTCCTTCCATTATCAACCGGACTTTTCTTTGAAGATGTTTCGCTCCTCATCCAAGAAGCTTCTTCAGTTCTGAATGAAGGGTGAAGAACGGAAAGACGTGGATTGAAAGAACGGAAGCTTCTGGGATGAGAAGGGAAACATCTTCAAAGAAAAACAAAGGTAGACCAATAGCCTCTTGAAAAAGCACCTTTGGGACAACCATGACCTGGATGACTGAAAATCTCCATCGACATTTAGCTCTGATTGTCAACATAGTTTTCAACAATAAACATTTATATAAGTTCTATACTATTGCCAACGTGCTGAGCTCGGGGTCAAGCTTGACTCTAAATACATTTCATTTGATAACTAGCAAAATTTAAAAAAATACATTATCTCTTCTAAGAGATCAGCCTGCTAAATCATATGTATGTGTGGTGCTGAAACCCCCGAAAAGAAGCTTTTTGCTTCAGAGCTGTTGCTGCCAATTATGTAACAACGGTGAATTGAAAAGATCAAGATGTATTTTATGGAACTGCAGCTGTGCCGTAAATGTCAGAAAAGAAGGGAAAAGAGAAGGGAAACTATTAAAGTAAATGCAGTACCATAGGACACCGTTAAGAAGAACGGCAGCCTTAAAGGAAAGGGGCGAGAGAAAGGGGCTTAAGAAATTGGGTCAACATGAGAGAGGAGAAAATGTAAGAGGACATGTGTAAGTGATCCTTCAGGAGGCATAACAGAAATACAAATGTCTTTGGTCATCTCATCAAACCCCCATGGCTTTGCCTCCAATTCAAAGACATGTAGCGATCTCAACATTCCTCCAAGTATTTCACTTGGCCAACCACTCAACTGTCAAAAGTCTTAGACCAGGGGAAGGCAAAGTTGGCTCTTCTGTGACTTGTGGACTTCAACTCCCAGAATTCCTGTGCCAATCATGCTGGCTCAGGAATTCTGGGAGTTGAAGTCCACATGTCATAGAAGAGCCAACTTTGCCTACCCGTCTTAGACAGATAGCATGCTATCAATGAATTGGACCTCCTCCTTCTTCATGGGACTTGAAGCCCCTGAGATACAGCTTCCCCTTTGAGATGCTGCCCTTTACTCTCTCTAATTCTTCATAAGACTTACCTTCCATACATCTGATTATTCTCATCCTATTCCTAGTTTTAATTAAGTTCTGGCACCCACAACTTATGGAATCTTCTAACTTGGAATTGGTGATTCTACAATTACAGGCTGTGCATCAACCTGTCACCTCTGTATAGACATTATCCTACTTGTTCACATTCTTCTTCTCAATGATTACTAGCCCAGCCATGTTATATGGTTGCCAAGCCAGATACATTCATACCAAATCTAAATAAAGAACTTTGCCCAAATTGATAGTTCCTGATTTGTGGCATTTGCGTGTCAGACTTACCCCTGAGGATCTGATACAAAAAGACCTTGATATGATCGGAACTGAGCGGTTGTGGAGAAACTATGACTTTGTGAAGGTCACTTTGCATCAATTCAGTGATAACATAACTGATGGTCATTGTCAAGGAGGGTGATGGGGAAGGAAGTAGAGAATGGAAGACATCTAAATACCCAGCTCTTCCCATTGTAAGTAAAAATTACTTTTCCACCATTTTGTAAAACCAACAGATTTCAATAGAATTAGAAGGCACAAATATCAAAGGGCATGGACAGAGTAGGATAAAAAAAAAGAAAATTGAGAAATAAAAATACAGTGGTACCTCTACCTAAGAACGCCTCCACTTACGAACTTTTCTAGATAAGAATCGGGTGTTCTAGATTTGTTTGCCTCTTCTCAAGAACCATTTTCTACTTACAAACCCGAGTCTCCGAAAATGTAACCGGAAAAGGCAGGGAGAAGCCTCCATGGGGCCTCTCTAGGAATCTCCTGGGAGGAAACAGGGCTGGAAAAGGTGGGGAGAAGCCTCTGTGGGGCCTCTCTAGGAATCTCCTAGGAAGAAACAGGGCCTCCACCCTCCCTCTGGTTTCCCCAATCGCACACATTATTTGCTTTTACATTGATTCCTATGGGAAAAATTGCTTCTTCTTACAAACTTTTCTACTTAAGTGCCTGGTCACGGAACGAATTACTTTCGTAAGTAGAGGTACCATTGTATATAAATCAGCTATCCCTAACCTGTAACTCTGTACATGGACTGGGATTCCAACTAACATTTGGAGGACACAAAATTAAGAAAAAACTGGCAAAAATAAAAAAATAAAACTACAGAACATGAAATGCACTTCCAAAACAGAAAGTTGCAGTTAAGGTACCTGAGATAAGAAATGCATCTGAGAATGGACTAACCATAACTATTATTAAGTTAGATAGAGCCGGGGTGGCGCAGCAGGTAGAGTGCTGTACTCCAGGCCACTGAAGCTGACTATAGATCTGCAGGTCAGCAGTTCAAATCTCACCACTGGCTCAAGGTTGACTCAGCCTTCCATCCTTCTGAGGTGGGTAAAATGAGGACCCGGATTGTGGGGGCAATATGCTGGCTCTGTTAAAAAGTGCTATTGCTAACATGTTATAAGCCGCCTTGAGTCTAAGGAGAAGGGCGGCATAAAAATCGAATAAATAAAATAAAAATAAATTAAGAATTTTTAAAAATCAGTATGAAAACTCTTTATCTCAATTGCAAGGAAGATAAAAGAAGACGAAAGGGGAGATACAATAAACCTAAGAAATCTTTTCTAGTGTTAGACACCACTGTCCAATCTCCAGATGAGTTACTTCCTGCCCACAAATGCAGCTCAAATTTCATGAAATTTTGACAATCTCACCACATACTCTAATGGGGGATTGTGAAAAGATTAGTGTATTCTTAACAATTTTTTAAAAAAAACCCACCACCATATCTGAGGCAATGGTTTCTGTGAGCATTGATGCTCGTAAACTTCCCGGAATTGCTTGTTAATGAGATGGGCAGCCTATAAATTAAAACAAGTAAAATTTGATTGTTGACCTCTGAGGTTAAAAGATAGTGTCATAGCTTTTAGTAATTAATAGCAAAGGAGAGAGGAGGTAAAGTTGTAAAGGTTACTCGTAAGGTATGATAGGCCTATCTAGGTGCTGCAACATTTGACATACTGAATAAAGAGAAGAGACAAGAACAATTAGACCATTAGAAGAGAATATAAAAACAATATAAACATAGAGTTTTTGGTCTCTTTTCTCCTTTTTCTTAAAGTATGATAAAGTCAGAAGTGTTATTTTCTATATTTTATTTTTTGAATAAGTATTTGATATTTTATAGATAAAGAAATTTAATTAACATAAAGAATATAGAGTTAAATTTAACAAGAATGTAATGTGCACGTATGACATTTCTGTATCGATCTGACTATAGTTAGGGTTTTTTTCTGTATTAGTTAGACTTCTATGACAAGCGGAGCAATGGTAGCTCCTTAAATGTTTAATGTTGTTTGTTTTTGTCTGTCTTTTGAAAAACAATAAAAATATTTTTTTTTTAAAAGAAGAGAATATATGTAGATCACAATTGAATCATAACATCATTGATGCTCTCTGAGATTGAAAACAGAGCTTGAAGCTCTGAGCAAATAATTAAGCTCAAAAAATATCAAGGATTTAACGGTCAGACCATTCTTGACCATCCATTCTCATTACTCTTCATTAAATATAAAGCCACTGTCTCCAGCAAAGATTCTAGCAAAGAGTCTCCAGTATGGTGTCCAGACCACCAGAGACCTTGGTATCCACCAGGTTCCATGCCCACCTCATATTCTATTAGATTCACACTTACTGTCCAAAAAATTCAAACCGGGAGCTACCCTGCCAAAATAAAATATCCCTTGATAATAAGCCCAATCGGGCCTTTGAGTGCCAAATAAGGCCAAGCGCTTATTTCAGGGTTCGAAAAAATATGAGACAGAGTGTTATTTTCAAGGAAACACAGTTGCAGAACAATATTTGAACATAATTTCCAAGAAAGCCTCTGGGTCTCACCAGATTGCAAGAAACTCATAGTGCAGGAAGATATTAGACAATCTCATGCTTCATAGGAAGATTGTTTAGCTGCCCAGAAACCTTAAGAGGAACTTAGGCTGGTATAGAACTTCTTCAGAGTTTTGAAGGAATGATTGACAGCAGCTTACCTTTGGGTAAACGAAGGCCCTCTATGCCAGCTATTGAAAGATTTAAAATAGCAACTGTACCTATTTTTAAAAAGGACCACATTTGGAATACTGTGTTCAGTTCTGTAGACCTCACCTACAAAAAGATATTGACAAAATTGAACGGGTCCAAAGACGCACTACAAGAATGGTGGAAGGTCTTAAGCATAAAACTTATCAGGAGAGACTTAATGAACTCAATCTATATTGTCTGGGGGACAGAAGGGAAAGGGGGGACATGATCGAAACATTTAAATATGTTAAAGGGTTAAATAAGGTTTAGGAGGGAAGTGTTTTTAATAGGAAAGTGAACACAAGAACAAGGGGGCACAATCTGAGGTTAGTTGTGGAAAAGATCAGAAGCAACATGAGAAAATATTATTTGATTGAAAGAGTAGTAAATGCTTGAAACAAACTTCCAGCAGACGTGGTTGGTAAATCCACAGTAACTGAATTTAAACATGGCTGGGATAAACATATATTCATCCTAAGATAAAATACAAGAAATAGTATAAGGGCAGACTTGATGGACCATGAGGTTTTTTTCTGCCATCAATCTTCTATGTTTCTATGACTGTAGACCTCTGGATTAGAAGATTGAGCATTCAGATTCTCTAGCATTCTCAATCTCGTAGAGAATCTATCTGGAACAAACCTAGTGAACCATTCAATCATTTTCAGGTGAGTAACTTTTGCATACAAATTGGGGCAAGAAGGAGAGGATTTCACATGATCTTGGATCATTTGAAAATAGCTGACGGAGACTGAGAAACTTGACAAGAAATGGTGGAAAGCACAACCTCAAAGACCTACATTAAACAACTGCTTGAGGAAATAACAGAGGTGAGGGGATCCAAAACAGTACCGTGAATGAAGGAAATTTAAAAAGTCCCGAAGAGAAAAATCAAAGCAAACATAACATGAATATGTTACTCCTCCCCCCTCCACAAAAAAAATAAATAAACCAGACTTAAGAAAAGCAAGAACCATCAATAAATATTTCACTTCCTCTCCTTACATGTAAGATGTACTGGGGAGAAAGGCAACAAAAGATAAAAGATAGCACAAAATGGAGCATCAGAAGAGTAGGGAAAATAATAATAAGAAAATAACTTAGCTACAGGTGGCATGAAGGATACATTTCCTCAAAACAGTCAATCTGTGGAGGTTGGAGGATATCCAGTGCTGAGAGGACCTGAAGAGAAAAGGAAACCAAATTCTCAAAACGCAAAGTCACATCACTGAAAAAAATGACTTACGACCATCATTCATACTTACGACCTTTGTAACAGCACCGCGGTTATGAGATTTACATCCAGATAATAATAATAATAATAATAATAATAATAATAATAATAATAATAATAATAATAATGCTTAACAACTGACTCATATTTATGATGGTTGTTGCAGTGTCTCTGAATGATGGAATCACCTTTTGCAACCTTGTGACCAGCAAAGTCAACAGGGAAGCCAGATTAATTTAACCACCGTAGTACTAATTTAGCATCTGTATGATTTGCTTAACAAATGGGGCAAAGTCGTAAAATGGGGCAAAACTCACTTAACAGAAATGTAAGGGCTCAACTGTGGCTCTAAGTTGAGGACTAACTGTATGCCATCACAGACAAGGAACCAGTGATGGAAGCCAACAGCTATACTGTAATATGGTGTTTGGGCATGACAGACCTATGGAGCATAATGTACCAGTAGCCCCCTCCTACTAATAAAAATAGGACAACAGCGACTAATAATGTAGATCCTTGGAAACAGTATTGAAACTTAGCTGGTAGGAGCAGTCATGCTATCTAATAATAGAGTCAGCCCTGCCACCCATACCTGAAATGATCCTATCAATGCAAGGGATCCTTCATCAAACTTCCTTTTGTCCTACACACAGCAATAGCAATAGCATTTAGACTTATATACCGCTTCACAGTGCTTTTACAGTCCTCTATAAGTGGTTTATAGAATCAGCATATTTCCTCCAACAATCTGGATCCTCATTTTACCCACCTCGGAAGGGTGGAAGGCTAAGTCAATTTTAAGCCGGTGGTGAGACTTGAACTGCTGAACTACATCTAGCAGCTAGCCTGTAGTACTGCACTCTAACCACTGCGCCACCCTGACTCTTATCAGTTTGTGCCCATTTCTTCCAAATGTTCCTGAGGGGAAACTGCCCTTCACCAGTTTCTTCGCGCCAAATAGCAAGGCTGCCATTAGCTCCGGCCTACTCCATTCGGAGCTTGAGTTGCAAGGCCCTGCTTGCATCAAGAGGGCCATGACAGGCCATCTCTTTCTACTGCTGTTCTCACTGATTTTAATGATTTTCTTCTCGCCCTTCCTTCTGCATTCCTGTGCATTCTCCAATAAAGAAGCCTGCTGAAACATTCTGGAATCTTGAGATATGAGTTGAATCACGTGGTAGCACTGACATATTTTTTAAAAAATGTATCCATCCATCTGATCATTCCATCAGAGAACCCTATTCTGGATCCGGGTTATTACATATGGGATCAACTGCTTTCATTGTTGTCTCTCCACTATACAGTGAACCCTCGATCATCGCGAGGGTTCCGTTCCAGGACCCCAAGCGATGATCGATTTTTCGCGAAGTAGCGGTGCGGAAGTAAAAACACCATCTGCGCATGTGCAGATGGTGTTTTTACTTCCACCGCCGCAGCGCGTTGCTGGGGGAGCGCGCGCGCGTTGCTGGGGCCGCTCCCCAGCTGGGGAGCGGATCTGGGGTTTCCCCAAGCGCGCGCAGGCCGCTTCCCAGCTGGGGAGCGGATCTGGGGTTTCCCCAAGCGCGCGCGCGTTGCCGGCTCCGCTTCCCACCTGGGAAGCGAAGCTAGGCTGCCCCAAGCGCACGCGCGTTGCTGGGGCTGCTCCCCAGCTGGGGAGCGGATCTGGGGTTTCCCCAAGCGCGCGCGCGTTGCCGGCTCCGCTTCCCAGCTGGGAAGCGAAGCTAGGCTTCCCCAAGCGCGCGCGCGCGTTGCTGGGGCTGCTCCCCAGCTGGGGAGCGGATCTGGGGTTTCCCCAAGCGCGCGCGCGTTGCCGGCTCCGCTTCCCAGCTGGGAAGCGAAGCTAGGCTGCCCCAAGCTCGCGCGCGCCGCCCCGCCCACGCTGTTGCCGGCTCCGCTTCCCAGCTGGGAAGCAGAGCTAGGCTGCCCCAAGCTCGCGCGCGCCGCCCGCCCGCCCACGCTGTTGCCGGCTCCGCTTCCCAGCTGGGAAGTGGAGCTAGGCTGCCCCAAGCTCACGCTCCAGCCCACCGCCGCTGGGGTCTTACCGGGGCAAGAGGGGGAAGACCCAGGGAAGCCTCTGCCCGGCGGGGAAACTCCACCATCTACGCATGCGTGGAAGGGCACGCATGCGCAGATGGTGGAGTTTACTTCCGGGTTGAAAACTAGCGAAATAGCCCTTTCGCGATCCTTGAGGACGCGAAACTCGAGGGTTCACTGTAAACTGCCTGGAGTCACCATTTTATATTTACTTTAATCAAATGCTGAAACCAATAGATAATATTTGTAGCTCACCCTTGAACTGTGGAGTCCATGGTACTGGACTTGGTTGCTTTTTTGCAGATATTTCATTACCCACTACATAACATTATGTTATTAGATCATTCTGGTGAACGTTACCTACCATATTTTTCAGAGTATAAGACGCACCATTCCCTTTGCTGAAAGAGGGTGGAAATGTTGGTGCATCTTATACACCGAGTATGGCCATTTCTGCTGTCCCAAAGCTCTACACCAGCGTCTCATATTTGGAGAGAGAGTCTGGGAAGTCTGCAGGGAGCTCCTGGGTGCTGCAGGATGCCAAAAAACCTGACAAAAAATGTCAGGTTTTGCAAAAACGACAATTTTTGCCATCCCCTGGCCCACAGGAGCTCCCTGCAGGCTTCCAAGATTTTTTGCCTACTCTATTTTTGTGAAAAAAACGAGCAAAAAACAGCTCACTTTTTGCAAAAGCAGGGGTGCTTTTGCCTTCTAATTACCCCATCTAGAATGACTGGAGGAGGAATTCTGGGAGTTGAAGTCCACAAGTCTTAAAGCTGTCAAGTTTGAAGACCAATGAATTAAGAGTTGCAAAGGTATTCACACTTGGCAAGTTTAGGATTTGTGGACTTCAACTCCCATTCCTGAGCTAGCATGACTGGAGGAGGAATTCTGGGAGTTGAAGTCCACAAGTCTTAAAGCTGTCAAGTTTGAAGTTTGTAAAAAAATGTACCTGGTTGTAAAAAGTAAACATGTTTGTAAAAGGTATTCTGCTACACTGGTATTTTATTAAATAATATATTGCCTACACCATTTGGTTCAGAATACTTTTTTCCTTGTTTTCCTCCTCTACAATCCAAGTGCGTTTTATACTCCCAAAAATTTGGTAGCTGAGTAGTCATAGAATCAATATAAGGCTGGAAGGCCCTTGAGATCATTTAGTCCAGGGGTAGGCAAAGTTGGCTCTTCTATGACTTGTGGACTTCAACTCCCAGAATTCCTGAGCCAATCATGCTAGCTCAGGAATTCTGGGAGTTGAAGTCCACATGTCATAGAAGAGCCAACTTTGCCTACCCCTGATTTAGTCCAACCACCACCACTGCAGGAGACCTTGTATCATCTCAGAATGAAATGTCTGCAAAAAAAAATAGCCCAGCTCAGACAGCATGAAGGACCTTACAATTTTGAAACTGCCTTTTTTTCCTCGCAGAGGGACTCCGGGCAGTGTAAAAATTATTGGACTGTAAAAACAGTATATAAAAAGTTTAAATTTGAAAATAAGCAAGAACGACTGAAAAATCAATATATGGCTACACATTTGCACAATGCACATTTCTAAATGTGAGGAATCCAAAGGCTGGGTGCTATGGGGAGGATCACCTCTGGCCCCGAGGCAATTCTGCCACACTCTTCCACACTCACATTGTCATGCTTGAAGTAACAGAGCATCCTCAATTCTCTGAAGACCCGCTTGCAAGAGACCAAGTTCTGGAAAACATTAGGCATCTTTTTGAGTGCAACTCGCGACCCATCCCGAGGATCCGTCACAGACCTGCAAGAAGAAAAATGTCTATTTACAATTTAATTTTTGGTGATTAGAAAGGGTAGACTAGAGAAAGGAGATACTTACAATGTAATTTTAGAAACAGAAACAGGGCGAAAGATAAATACATTTTAAGATCTGCTCTTAAGAAGATTGGAAAACAATTTTTCCCTTTCCTTTTTTTCCCTATTTCCTTTCTTTTAAGGTGTACTGTTTTTCTCTATACAGTGTTCCCTCGATTTTCGCGGGTTCGAACTTCGCGAAAAGTATATACCACGGTTTTTCAAAAATATTAATTAAAAAATACTTCTCGGTTTTTTCCCCTATACCACGGTTTTTCCCGCCTGATGACGTCATATGTCATCGCCAAACTTCCATCCGCCTTTAATAAATATTTTCTAAATAAACTTTAATAAATAAACATGGTAATAATCTAAATGGTTGCTAAGGGAATGGGAAATTGTAATTTAGGGGTTTAAAGTGTTAAGGGAAGGCTTGTGATATTTTTCATAGCCAAAAATAGTGTACAGTGATCCCCCGGTTATTGCGTCCCCAACCATTGCGAACAGGGTAATTTGCGAATTTTGAACCCGGAAGTCAAAATACCATCTACGCATGCGTGCCCTTTTTTTCTATGGGCACGCATGCGTAGATGGCGCCGGGCAGATCAGCTGCTGGGCGGCTTCCCTGGGTCTTCCCCCTCTTGCTGGCGGGAGGGCGAAGCCCCCCCCCCCAGCACCCGCTCGCCCGCCCTTCGCCCTTCGCCCGGCCGGCTCCGATCGTTTTAAAGCAGGCGCGCGTTTTAAAGCAGGCGCGCCGTTCTCCGCTGACTTCTAAAGCGGGGAAGTTCGCTAGGAGTCAGCTGAGAAGAGCGCGCGTTTTAAAGCAGGCGCGCGTTTTAAAGCAGGCGCGCTGTTCTCCGCTGACTTCTAAAGCGGGGAAGTTCGCTAGGAGTCAGCTGAGAAGAGCGCGCGTTTTAAAGCAGGTGCACGTTTTAAAGCAGGCGCGCGTTTTAAAGCAGGCGCGCCGTTCCCCACTGACTTCTAAAGCGGGGAAGTTCGCTAGGAGTCAGGTGAGAACGGCGCGCGTTTTAAAGCAGGCGCGCGTTTTAAAGCAGGCGCGCTGTTCTCCGCTGACTTCTAAAGCGGGGAAGTTCGCTAGGAGTCAGGTGAGAACGGCGCGCGTTTTAAAGCAGGCGCGCGTTTTAAAGCAGGCGCGCTGTTCTCCGCTGACTTCTAAAGCGGGGAAGTTCGCTAGGAGTCAGGTGAGAACGGCGCGCGTTTTAAAGCAGGCGCGCGTTTTAAAGCAGGCGCGCTGTTCTCCGCTGACTTCTAAAGCGGGGAAGTTCGCTAGGAGTCAGCGGAGAACGGCGCGCCTGCTTTAAAACGATCGGAGCCGGCCGGCTCCGATCGTTTTAAAGCAGGCGCGCCGTTCTCCACTGACTCCTAGCGAACTTCCCCGCTTTAGAAGTCAGCGGAGAACAGCGCGCCTGCTTTAAAACGATCGGAGCTTTCCAATGAGTCCCGAAGACAAACGTCAAACTTCCGTGTTTGTCTTCGGGACTCATTGGAAAGCCGCGCCGGTGTTTTAAAACGTCGCCACCGACATGAGGGGCTTGCTAGCACCCCCCCAAACCCGGGTTGGGGGTTCGGGGGGTGCTAGCGAGCCCCCCATGTCGGCGGCGACGTTGTAAAACACCCGCGCCGCCCCCAATCTTTGGCTCCTCGCTAGCGCTGCGGAAGTTAAAAACACCATCTGCACATGCGCAGATGGTGTTTTTACTTCCGCAGCGCTACTTCGTGAAAACCCGCTCGTTGCGGGGGGTCCTGGAACGGAACCCTCGCAACAAGCGGGGGATCACTGTATTTACTTCCGCATCTCTACTTCGCGGAAATTCAACTTTCGTGGGCGGTCTCGGAACGCATCCCCCGCGAAAATTGAGGGAACACTGTACTTCCATTACAAGACCACACAGTATCAACAGTAGAGACCTTCAAGTTTCTAGGTATCTCAAGACTTAAAATACACACTTAACATCAAAAACTTCATCAAAAAAACACAACAAAGAATGTTCTTTCTGTGCCAACTCAGGAAGCTCAAATTGACCAAAGAGCTGTAGATTCAGTTCTACGGAGGAATCATTGAGTCTGTCATCTGCACCTCTATAACTGTCTGGTTTGGCTCTGCAACCAAGCAAGGCAGAAACAGATTTCAACTGATAATTAGAACTGCAGGAAAAAAAATGCTATCAACCTGCTTTCCACTGAGGACATGTGTACTGCATGAGTCAAAAAGAGGATTGTGAAAACATCTACAGACCCCTCGCATCCTGGACATAAATTGTTTCAATTCCTGCCCCTCAAAATGGCACTACAGGGCACTGCACATCAGAACAATTATATAGTTTATTTTTTCCTGAATGCCATCACCCTGCTAAACAACTAATTCCCACAACACTGTCGAACTATTTGCCAAGACTGTATGACTATTATTCTTCCCATCCTATTAGCTACCTCCTCCCAATTATGACTATAATCATGCTGCTTGTATCTTTGTGATATATATTGTTTTGTTTCCTAGTATGATCTGATTGCTTATTAGTAACCTATGACTAACACTGAATGTTGCATCTTACAATTCTTAATGTGTTTTTTTTCTTTTATGTAAACTGAGAGCATATGCACCAAAGACAAATTCCTTGTGCGTCCAATCACACTTGGACAATAAAGAATTCTATTCAATTCAATTCTGTTATGATTCGCAGGTAGCCCTTGATTTAGAACCATTTGTTTAGGGAACATTTGAAGTTTTAAGGTCACTGAAAAAAGTTACATATGACCAATCCTCATGCTTATAAGTGTTGTAGCATCCCCATAGTCATGTGATCAAACTTCAGGCACGTGGTAACCAGTGTGCATTTATAATGGATGCAGTTTCCCATGTGATCATCCCATGAAACTTTCCAGCTGACTTCTGATGATGATGATGATGATGATAATAATAATAATAATAATAATAATAATAATAATAATAATAATAATAATAATAATAATTTATTGGATTTGTATGCCGCCCCTCTCCGCAGGCTCGGGGCAGCTAACAACAATAATAAACACAACATGTACAATCTAATAATAAAAAACAACTAAAACCCCCTATTATAAAACCAAACATACACACAAACATACCATGCATGACTTGTAATGGCCTAGGGGGAAGAGCTATCTCAACTCCCCCATGCCTGGTGGTATAAATGAGTCTTGAGTAGTTTACGAAAGACAGGGAGGGTGGGGACAGTTCTAATCTCCGGGGGGAGTTGGTTCCAGAGGGCCGGGGCCGCCACAGAGAAGGCTCTTCCCCTGGGGCCCGCCAAACGACATTGTTTAGTCGATGGGACCCGGAGAAGGCCAACTCTGTGGGACCTTATCGGTCGCTGGGATTCGTGTGGTAGCAGGCGGTTCCGGGGGTAATCTGGTCCGATGCCATGTAGGGCTTTAAAGGTCATGACCGACACTTTGAATTGTGACCGGAAACTGATCGGCAGCCAATGCAAGCCACGGAGTGTTGAAGAAACGTGGGCGAATCTTGGAAGCCCCACGACGGCTCTCGCGGCTGCGTTCTGCACGATCTGAAGCAAAGTCAATGTGGGAAACCAAATTTACTTAATAACTGCAGTGATTTGCTTAACAACCAGAGCAAAAAAAGCTTGTGAAATCGGGTGTGACTCACTTATAAGTCACCTTGCTTAGCAATGGAAATCTTGGTCTAAGTTGGGATGGTAACTACCTGTGCTTCTAATCCTTTTTCTGCCTCTACCTTCATCTTTCTCCACCATCAGTCTGCATTGGTTGCCGATCAGTTTCCGGTCACAATTCAAAGTGTGGGTTATGACCTATAAAGCCCTTCATGGCACTGGACCAGATTATCTCAGGGACCGCCTTCTGCTGCACGAATCCCAGTGACCGGTTAGGTCCCACAGAGTGGGTCTTCTCCGGGTCCTGTCAACTAAACAATGCCGCTTGGCGAGACCCAGGGGAAGAGCCTTCTCTGTGGCGGCCCAGGCCCTCTGGAACCAACTCCCCCCAGAGATTAGAATTGCCCCCACCCTCCTTGCCTTTCGTAAGCTACTTAAAACCCACCTCTGCCGCCAGGCATGGGGGAATTGAGATGCTCTTTCCCCCTGGGCCTTTACAATTTCATGTATGGTATGTCTGTATGTATGTTTGGCTTTTTATATTAATGGGGGTTTTTTAAATCATTTTTAGTATTTATTGGATTATTATTGTACATTGTTTTATTACTGTTGTTAGCCGTCCCGAGTCTTCGGAGAGGGGTGGCATACAAATCCAATAAATAAATAAATAAATCATGCAGCAGTAAAATAACTCTGCACTCACCATACCACACCAAAAGCACCATAACCGATGGGCCGATCTGGTTCCGGGTCCACCATCATTGCATTGCCAAGTGTTGCCTGCTGTTGCTGGGGAGGAGCTATCTGTACTCCATTATTGCAATAATATTTCTGGCCCCCACCTAGTCCAGCAGTTAAAGGTGGCTGGATTAACCCCGTCAATGCCCCAAAAACATTGCTACAAAGCTGAGCTTGAAGTGGCTGGTTGGGGTCTTGGAAAGCCATTCAGACAAATGAGGACAGAGGTGCGTTAAGAGACAGTGGCTTTGGACAAGAAGACTGGAAGAAGAGCAAAACCAAGCACTGGAATTCAAATCAATTGTGGTTTGTAAGAAGGAGATTTGGGAACTATTCCGTGGAAAATCCCTGGTTTATTAGGGCAAATCTCACAAGCAAAATAAATAAACGCATGCAAAATTGTATCTTCCAGCAAAGCAGTGTTTTATATGAATACAGTAGGTTTTATTTTCCCTTAAGGTTTAAAAAAAAATCGAAAGAAAAGAGGTATCTTGGCTTATTTTAAATTTACAGTCAAGGGTAAATTATACAGTATTTTGGGATAGTTTGATATGTTTTTAGGGATTGTATACACCCTGGCTGAAAGTGAAAATCACTTCTCTAACCAAATCTCTGATGTGGGAGACATCAGGGAAGATTTCTAAGAAGGCTCAGACGCAAGGGAGGCACTAGAACAAGAGAAATGGAAGTAAGTTTGGGAAGAGCACTTCACAAATTGAAAAAAATGAGGTCTATTGCCTTTCTAGTGAGTTGTGAAAATGCTGGAGGGGAAGGGGCGCTCCCCACAAAATATTAGAAGGGTTTCTTTGACCCAAAAGGCCCAAAGTTGCAAAAAAAATATCCCCTTCCAACAGGATGGAAAACCTCAAATGAGGATGTGGTGTTAACTACACAAGAAGAGCTGCCATCTGAATCACACAACCTTAACTCATGGGTGTGCTTTGGGGAAACTTTCTCAACAGTCAAAAAAGTGGGGCGGGAGGGCAGCTACAGTAAAAAGAAATTTTTTAAAAAAAAGTGGGGCACAGAGAAAGCAGCTATCTTGGCAACCAGCCCTGTTTTAGGCTTCAGGAAGATATGATCAAATCTGGAGGTATGAAAGAACCCCTTTTACACCCCACAGCAAGATTTGGAAGGAGGATGCTGGGATTAAGTGTGGAGGTAAAGTTTAGGGGTTCGGGATCTGCAAGGTGTCCGGGAATAAAGAGGGTGCAAACGGAGGCCCAAAGGTGCTTTGAGAGGCAGATTTTGGGGTGTTCTCAACTTTTCTTCCCCAGGCAGGGGAAGAGATCCAATCCTCAAGCCCAAGAAGGGGTCCTAGCGGCGGGCCAGCCCCTCTCCGGCGGCGGGGGGGAAGGCGGGGGCGCCCATGGTGCGGAAGGGGGTCCTTCCCCCACCCGCCCCCCCCAGGTGGGCTTCGCAGCGTCTCAGCAATGCATGGGGGGGCGAGGGTGGGGGGCGCTGCGGTCGGAGACAAAAGGGGATCCCCGGGACGCAGACGCGCCAAGCACCCCCACTTCCCCGGCAGACGTGCAAACCCCAGCGAGCAGGAGCTGGAAGAGGAGCAACAGCAGCAGCAGCAGCAGCAGCAACGGCGGCGACAGTGGCGGCAGCAACAGCAGCAGCGGCGGCGGTGGAAAGCTGGGTGTCTGGCGGAGTCTTTTGTTAGAGGCACCGCGGGTCCATCTTTACGGGCTGGAGGAAGGAAGGAAGGCAGGAACCAGGCAGGAAGGAAAAGGCAAGCTGCGTGCGAGGCCCAGCGACGCCGGCGGACCCCATCTACTGGCCGCCGGGAGAGAGGCAGGCGGGCGGGCCGGCCGTGGGTCTGCGGGGGAGCGGGCGGGAGGGAGAGGAGCCCGGGGCGCCGAGGGGTTAAAACGGCTCCGGAAAGGAAAAGCTAAAAAAGCGGTGGTTTTTTTCCCCTCAAAAAACTCACGTGGCTGAACAATACGCGGCTCGAGAGCTGGGAAACGGTCTGAATTTGGAATTGAATAAAAATGGAGGGGAAAAATTCACGATTTCTAGATTTGGGGATGGAAGGAGAGGCTGGATTTTTTTGCAAGGTGTTTTGCTGATAATTGTTGAAAAGGGGGTCGGGAACACAGGACCTCCCCCTCCTCGTCCAATGAATAGTTCTTTAATAAAAGTTAGTCTTCCCTCCCTTACTTTCTGTTTTGCTTCCTTCATTTGCCCTTATTTTATTTTATTCTACATTTTATATGGAGTTTTGGGTGGGTGGAAGCTTGATAAAAATTCTGCCAAAACAAACAAACAAAAATAAATATTTTTTTAAAAAATAAAGTTTTTATTGTTTCTCCACCATAAAAACATACATACATAACAACACATATACTGTACCTTCAATGATTAACAATACATACTTAAAAGGTCTAGTAGTACAGTATATAAAAAATAATGAAAGATCCTAAGTCTCATTTCCAATCCAAAATTATTCAGTCTGTCTAACAAAAAAAGAAACAATATCTTATTTTATTTATTTTTTCCTATCGAATACTTTTTATTTAAATTCTTTAAAAACATAACAACCAAAAATAGATAAAGATACATTTACAGAATACAAGAAAAGAAAAAGAAACAAAAATGACACAAACAAGGAAGAAGGAAAAACAACAACACCATAACAAATAACAATCAAAGTACTGTATACTTTACATCATCATATGAGGAGGGAAAATGTAATTCCTTATATTGTTAAATATTTCATGTTCTGGTAAATACAACGGATATCCACTATTAATCATTTTGGTTATCCATATTCTATCAATAGTAATTTATTTCCTAGCCACCTTCTATGCACTCTTTATTGAGTATTTAATTTCCTAAATATCTTTATTTTCATATACCTATTACGCCCATATCATACCAAATTCGTTATACCAATAAAGAAAATATTTTAACTTAAAGAATAATAGACAAAATAAGTCTATCTGGCCTGACAAGCGAGGGAAGAGGGAGAAGGAAGGGAAGAAAAGTGAGGGCAGAGAGGTGTAATAAATTACCACCTCCCTTCCTCCGAGGAGTAAAATATTTTAGGAATTTTTTTTTTTAAAGGCAGCATATTATACAGAATACCCCTAGAGAAATCGAGAAACATGCTTTTAGGCAGGAAGCAGACTCACTCCTAGCCCCCACCTTTGTTAATAGCTTGGACCAGTCTATTCTACATAATGGGATTAAGACCTTCACCTTTAGAACAGAATAGGACAAGCGTTCTACCCATCTCAGCAATGGTACCTGGGAAGATTACATCAGCCAAGACTTGGATTCAGGAAAACCTATACAGATACCCCTGCGAGTCTGATAGCCAAGGGGTTACATTTCTCTACAGCAGTGGTTTTCAACCTGGGGGTCGGGACCCCTCTGGGGGTCGAATGACCATTTCACAGGGGTCGCCTAAGACCATGGGAAAAGACAAATTTTCCTTGGTGTTAGGTACTAAATCTTCTATTCTGGCTTCTTGGAACATATTTTTACAATCTGACCAATCAGACGTTTATAGTGGGGGTCCCCTCTTACCTTCCTGCCAATCAACTTAAAGCTCTGTTTGGAAAATTGGCGCTAGACTTATGGTTGGGGGTCACCACAACATGAAGAACAGTATTAAGAGGTTGCGGCATTAGAAAGGTTGAGAACCACTGCACAGGGACAGGAAATTCTTAAGGTGGGGCCCGACAGAGGGTATAAAACCCAGCACTCTCAGCATCACAGGCCCTTCTCTTCAGCAGCAGGCTACTTTTGTTTCCATACTGGTGTGCTGTGCACATATTGCAATGTTTTGCACGTCGCTATGTGCATGCGCAGAAGCAAAACACTGAAAATAGCACATGCACGAGCTTACTCTTGCACAATTTTGTTTCCACACATGCGCAGAAGCAAAAAAGCACTGAAAAAATAATTAAAAACAAAATGGCGTCAGTCACGGACTTGGAAAGACAGCACAAGAGCTGTTGTATGTAAATTGCGCAATCGGCAGGCTACTACCGGACTGCTGCACTGGGGCGCATTGAGTGGAACCCACCTCTGCTTCTTTCCCTCAACACCCTTGGGTCATGTGATCCCTCTAACCCTGGGACCTCAAACCAGGTTGATTCTGCTGTTCTCCATTAAACCATCATTCCAAGCAGTCCCATGCTTCCAGTGTCTTGGAACCGAGCCAGAAGGATATTCCTTACAACAGAAGAAAGGGAGAAATGTTTTTAAGCAGAGGAAAAAAAGAGCAGGGAATGTGTTTTTGTTTTATTATTTATATATTGTTTTTGGGGATCTTGCTTGGGGTGGCAGGCGGGGGAGAGAGATAGGTTAAAATCCACAAGTCTTAAAGGTTTGTGAAATCGATTTAATTTGTCTTTGGTTTTTGCTAATAATCCCAGCACAGAGCAAAGGAACAGAATAAGGTTTACTTATTTATTTATTTGATCAGATTTCTATGCTGCCCTTCTCCTGGGACTCAGGGCGGCTCACAACAAGGAATACAAGAATACATCAACAAAACATACAAGACAAATTCCTTGTGTGTCCAGTCACACTTGGCCAATAAAGAATTCTATCTATCTATCTATCTATCTATCTATCTATCTATCTATCTATCTATCTATCTCTATCAAGAAATCTAATATTTAAATATTTAAATGTACTAAAAATATCCCTTCTGGAAACATAAAAATCTAAGTTAATTCTATAAACGCCTGCACATTTAAGAAACAGACATCCGTATTCATACTAATTATTCTTCATTCATGAGCCAGGGATATTAAAAGTTCTTAGTGCCCCCAGGCCTGTCGACAGAGATGTGTTTTTAGAGCTTTGCGAAAGACTCGGAGGGTGGGGGCGGTGCGAATCTCCGGGGGAGTTGATTCCAGAGGGCTGGGGCCGCCACAGAGAAGGCTCTTCCCCTAGACCAGTGATGGCGAACCTTTCTTCCCTCGGGTGCTGAAAGAGCATGGGTGCACGCTATCACGCATGCCCGAGTGCCCACACACATAATTCAATGCCCCGGGAGGGCAAAAACAGCTTGCCTCATCACTTGGAGGCCCTCTGAAGGCTGGAATGGCCTCTTTCCCAACATCTGGTGGGTCCAGTAGGTTTGTGTTTCGCCCTCCCATGCTCCAAAGGCTTCCCTAGAACCAGAGGAGGGTAAAAATGCCCTTCCCCATCCCCCTGGAGGCTCTCTGGAAGTCAAAAACGCCCTCCCAGAGCCTCTGTGCGAGCTGAAATCAGCTGACCAGCACACATGCACGTTGGAGCTGAGCTAAGGCAACAAAATAGACTAACAATCCTGGGTCTAGAAAGCTTAGAACTACGGCGCCTAAAACACGATTTAAGTATTGCCCACAAGATCATATGCTGCAACATCCTACTGGTCAACGACTACTTCAGCTTCAACCGCAACAACACAAGAGCACGCAACAGATTCAAACTTAATATTAACCACTCCAAACTTGACTGTAAAAAATATGACTTTAACAATCGAGTTGTCGAAGCATGGAACTCATTACCGGACTTAATAGTGTCAACCCCTAACCCCCAACATTTCTCCCTTAGACTATCCACGATTGACTTCTCCAGGTTCCTAAGAGGTCATTAAGGGCATAGTTCTCTCTAAGCTGAGCAGTGAGCAATCGCTCACTTAAAAATCATCATCAAACCTGCCCAGAAGCCGAGAGGGAAAGAGTGAGAGGGAAGGAGAGAGAGAGGAAGAGAGGAAGCGAGAGAAACGGATAGAAAAAAGAGAGGAAGGAAAAGTGAAAGAAAAAAAATGGGAGTAAGGAAGAGAGAAAGAAAATCAAAATCTAGTTTGAAACTAGCTCAACTATTTAAGTGGCATTTTGATATTGATAGAGTTGCCCTATTATGAGCTCACTGTTATAGACACACAGTACAGTATTTTATTTTGAAATTCTCTGAGGCAAAACAGGGTGGGTTTTTTATTTGTTTGTTTGTTTGTTTGTTTGTTTGTTTGTTTATTAATTTATTATTTCTGTGCCACCCAGTCCCAAAGGGACTGCCGCTCAGACACTATACTTTTCCGCCCTCCCCCCCAAAAAAATTAGAGGGAACACTGATTAAGGGGCGTACATAAGTGCACTAGTGTGCCTTTCGTCCCCTGTCCAATTGTCTTTCCTTTATCTCATATATCATATATATTTTCTTCCTTTCATATATCTTCTCCTCTATTTTTACATATTATCTTTATGTATATTACTTCATGTCTATTCTCTTCCATATGTATTGTGTATTGGACAAATGAATGAATAAAAATAAAATAAAAAATAAACAGCTCGCATGTCGGCAGATAGGCTCCATGTGCCACCTATGGCAACCATGCCATAGGTTCACCATCACTGCCCTATGCCCTGCCACACGGCATGGCCTGGCTGGCAGGACCTGGAGAAGGTTGCCAAATGTAAATGCTAGGCTTGGATTTAAACCACCATTTGATGGACAAGTCCCAGCACCTCCTCTCTACAGGCAGTCCTCAAGTTATAAACATTTGTTTCATGACCATTTAAAGTGAAAACAGCACTGGAAAAAGGTGACTTACAACCAGTCCTCACACTTAACAACTGTTGCAGCAATCCCACTGTTAACGAAATTCAGACACTTGGCAAACGGTATGAATTTAAATGGCTGCAACATCCCAAGGTCATATAACTTCTATTTGCATCTGTGCCAGTCCCTACTGGCAGACGGTCGAGGGAAGCTGGATTTGCTTAACGACCACAGAATTCATTTAAGAACTGAAGGATTACCTTAACAATTTTGTCAGAAGACATTGTGTCTGATTCACTTAACAACTGTGTTGTTTAGCAATGGAAGTTCTTGTCCCAATACGGTCTATAAGACAAGGATTACTTGCAGGACCGCCTTCTGATGCATGAGTCCAAGGGATCAATTAGGTCCCACAGAGTCGGACTTCTACAGATCCTGTCAGCCAGACAATGTCGCTTGGCATGGCCTAGGGGAAGAGCCTTCTCTGTGAGGGCCCCGGCCCTCTGGAATCAGCTCCCCCCCCCCAGAGATTCGCACTGCCCACCTCTTTCTCGCCTTCCATAAGAGTCCCAAGACTCACCTATGTCGCCAAACTTGGGGCAATTAGGTCTCAGCCCCCTGGCCAACGAAGTGAGATATATGTTGTATGATTGAACTGGTATGATTTTTTTTAAAATATTGGATTTTTAGATTGTAATTTTACATTTAATTAGATTTGCCATTGCACTGTATTGTTATATTATATGCTGTGAGTCGCCCCGAGTCCTCGGAGAAGGGTGGCATACAAATCTAATATAAATAAACAAATAAATAAATGAAGGAAGGAAGGAAGGAAAAAAGGAAGGAAGGAAGGAAGAGAAAGAAAGAAAGAAAGAAAGAAAGTTAATAGTAGGTCAGAAAGTTAAGCAACAGGGGTTGGTTATCAGTGGTTACCAATGTGTTCACAGATATAGTACTGCTCTTTGCAGATGTTCAGTCTTGAAAAACTAGTTCCTTCAAAAACAACAAAAAAAGTTCCCAATGTCGGGACCCACCCTTTTCCTTATATGAAATTTCTATTTGCAAGGTTTAAAAAAGAATAGATGTATTTCTCAATGTTTGTCTGTACAAGTTAGAATAGTGGTCTAACCATTCTGAAAACTTCTTCACCGTCACAAAAATTCAGTGTTTTCACCCACATGCAAAGTTTGGCCCTGGTAAGGGCTGGTGTGAGCTGAATTCAGAGCTAAAATGTCATTTGCACATAAATGCAACTCACATATGACATGACTGTATCTCGTTCTCAGACCACTGATTTGCCAGGCTTAAATTGTTTTTTATATATTTATTTATTTTATTTATTAGATTTGTATGCCGCCCCTCTCCGAAGACTCAGGGCAGCTAACAACAATATAAAAAGACAATGTAAACAAATCTAATATTAAAAACAATCTAAAAAACCCCAATTTAAAGAACCACTCATACATACAAGCACAACCATGTATAAATTCTATAAGCCTAGGGGAAAGGGAAATTTCAATTCCCCCATGCCTGACGACAGAGGTGGGTTTTAAGGAGCTTGCGAAAGGCAAGGAGGGTGAGGGCAACTCTGATATATGGGGGGGGCTGGTTCCCGCCAAACGACATTACTTAGTCAACGGAACCCAGAGAAGGCCAACTCTGTGGGACCTAACCGGTCGCTGGGATTCGTGCAGCAGAAGGCGGTCCCGGAGATATTCTGGTCCGATGCCATGAAGGGCTTTATAGGTTTTATTTTAAAGTCATGGGTTGTTGTTTTTTTCACTTATAGCAGGGTTTCCCAATCTTGGCAACTTTGAGATGCTTGGTTTTTTAAAATAAATTTTATTAATATTTTAATAATAACAGATACACACTACATAAACAGTCTTCGCCCCGAGTCTTCCAAGAAGTGCGGCATACAAATCTAATAAATAATAATAATAAAATAATAAAACACAGTGCACTGTGATACGTGCTCCCACCAACCAACATCATTCATTCAGACTCCTCCACCAAAATGAGTGTGTAGCTACCGTATTTAATATCATTTTAAACCAAGAACATCACAATATTTATAAATTATAGAGTGATTCCAGTTTATTCTTTATACCTTGGTCTTGAATTCTACTAATCATATAACCTCTAACCCTGTCCCATCGTCTCATCAGTTCTTTCACTTTATTTTCATTAATCATATTCATCTTTATATCCATAATTTTGAACTGAATGTGTTCTACCATGTACCGGTACCAATTTTGTATTGTCCATTTTGTTGCATCCTTCCAACCTAAAACTCCCTCACCCACTTAGAAACAGAAACATAGAAGATTGACAGCAGAAAAAGACCTCATGATCCGTCTAGTTTGCTATACTATCTATAGCTGCCTCTTTAATTTTTTTTTTTAATTTTATTTCTTTATTTTGTCCAATACACAATACATATAGAAGAGAATAGACATGAGGCAATATATATAAAGAAAATATAAAATAGAGGAGAAGATATATGAAAGGAAGAAAATATATATGATATATGAGATAAAGGAAAGACAATTGGACAAGGGACGAAAGGCACACTGGTGCACTTATGTACCTTATGAATTCTCTGAATTCACCCATATCACTCCTTATTACTAACACTACCATCTCCATTTTATATGGATCATTTTATATTTAACATCCTGTTAATTTTGGCAACTGAGATGTTTGGACTTCCAACTCCCAGAATTCCCCAGCCAGCATGACTAGGAGTTGAAGTCAACCCATCTTAGCAAGTGTTCTGTCGGGCTCTCTGCTAGACTCCTCCCAAAAATTCACAGGTACAAATTTCAGACACACACACGTTTGAAAATTCAAAACAATGTTCTTTATCATGAAAATTCACTTAACCTAAGCCCTCTTTTCGGATAGCAAAGAGCACTGGTCTCCCAACATTCATTAAGTGTCATACCACATGATTCTTGACAAATGTACAGTATATTTTATTTTATGTACGCTGAGAGCATGTGCACCAAGACAAATTCCTTGCGTGTCCAATCACACTTGGCCAATAAAATTCTGTTCTATTCTATTCTATTACGAGTGGAGGAGTGAAGAGCTCTTCTGGTGAAGTAGCAAGAAAGGGTTGTAAAATGGGGCAAACCACACTTAATAAGTGCCAACAACAGAAATGTTGGACTTGATTGTAATCGTAGGTCAAGGACTATCCGTGTATAACCCACAACTTTCTTGTTGTCTCTAGTGAGAAATGGTATAGCCTGCTCTGTCATAGCAGGCATTAAAAATTCATTTCACTAAAATGAGAAATCCACCTTCTGCTTTATTGAACTCACCAGGGCTTAAACTTTGTGGTGAATATTTACATGAAATTCATCTCTTACTTTATCTTCCATCTTCATCAGTTTCTGTTTATGCATCTCCATAAAGGAGGAAATCCATCATTAAAGAAGGAGAAGAGAGGACGCTGCTTTGCATTAACTTTGCATATATTCATCTGTATGCGTCATTGTAAATGTAGAGGTATAAATCATACTGAAATGCAGTAGAGGCTTGCTATAGTTTACATTAAAAGCAGCATTTTGATGCGATACGTATGGAGGACTCCAGTGTGCCATTTGGTCTAATTTGTTTGGGGTAGTTTTCAAACCTTTGAATCCTGGAGACATAAACAAGATGCATAATGGCTGTAAAGTCTACCACATGTTTTCTTAACATCTGCAAATCCTCTTTTATTCGAATTAAGCAGAAGAAATTGACTGAGTCATTTGGGAGAGAAACCTAACAGCCTTCTGCAAGGTGGAAGGATGCTGCTGGCTTTAAGGAAGACAATACAGCTAATCCTTGACTTACAACTATTCGTTTAATGAACACTCAAAGTTGCAACAGCACTGAAAAAGGGACTTAACAATCTTCACCTGATCTTTGCAGTATCCTCATGGTCACTTGATCAAAATTTGGGCCCTCCACCACCAAGATATATTTATGATCCTGGTGCATCCCAGTTGTGTGATCAGCATTGGCAACCTTCCCAGCCAACTTCTGATGAGGGAAAGCAAGTAGGATGCTTGGCTGCATAGCTAGAGGTATAACAAGCAGGAAGAGGGAGATTATGATCCCGCTATATAGAGCGCTGGTGAGACCACATTTGGAATACTGTGTTCAGTTCTGGAGACCTCACCTACAAAAAGATATTGACAAAATTGAACGGGCCCAAAGATGGGCTACAAGAATGGTGGAAGGTCTTAAGCATAAAACGTATCAGGAAAGACTGAATGAACTCAATCTGTATAGTCTGGAGGACAGAAGGGAAAGGGAGGACATGATCGAAACATTTAAATATGTTAAAGGGTTAAATAAGGTTCAGGAGGGAAGTGTGTTTAATAGGAAAGTGAACACAAGAACAAGGGGACACAATCTGAAGTTAGTTGGGGGCAAGATCAAAGGCAACATGAGAAAATATTATTTTACTGAAAGAGTAGTAGATCCTTGGAACTAACTTCCATCAGACGTGGTAGATAAATCCACAGTAACTGAATTTAAACATGCCTGGGATAAACATATATCCATCCTAAGATAAAATACAGAAAATAGTATAAGGGCAGACTAGATGGACCATGAGGTCTTTTTCTGCCGTCAGACTTCTATGTTTCTATGTTTCTATGAGCAAAGTCAACTGGGTTATTCACAAATTCATTTAGTAACCACGGGATTCACATAAGAATTGCAGTGCTCTATTTAGAAACCATACAAAAGTTTATTTATTTATTTATTTTGTCCAAAACATGATGAAGGTTACAGAGGATAAACCTATAGTAAGTTAAATCAATGAAAGACTAGAAGAAAGATACAGGAATACAATAAATCAATGAAAGAATAGAAGAAAAGATATAGGAATAGAAGAAAGGATATACAGTGTTCCCTCGATTTTCGCGGGGGATGCGTTCCGAGACTCCCCGCGAAAGTCGAATTTCCGCAAAGTAGAGATGCGGATGTAAATACACTATTTTTGGCTATGAACAGTATCACAAGCCTTCCTTTAACACTTTAAACCCTTAAAGTGCAATTTCCCATTCCCTTAGCATCTATTTAGATCATTACTCACCATGTTTATTTATTAAAGTTTATTAAAAAAAATATTTATTAAAGTCGGATGAAAGTTTGGCAATGACATATGATGTCATCGGGCGGGAAAAACCGTGGTATAGGGAAAAAACCCACAAAGTATTTTTTAATTAATATTTTTGAAAACCCGTGGTATAGACTTTTCGCGAAGTTCGAAAATCGAGGGAACACTGTATAAAGAAATATAGGAAAGACAGTAGGACAGGGGATAGAAGGCACACTAGTTCACTTATGCATGCCCCTTAGTGACCTCTTAGGAATCTGGAGAGGTCAACCATAGAATAGGCTAAGGGTAAAATGTTGGGGGTTAGGGGATGACACTACAGAGTCAGATAATGAGTCCCACGCCTTGACATCTCGATTACTTGTTGTATTTTTTACAGTCAGGTTTGGAACGGTTAATATTAAGTTTGAATCTGTTGTTTGCTCTTATGTTGTTGTGGTTGAAACTGAAGTAGTCGTTGACAGGGAGGACATTGCAATATATGATCTTGTGGGTGATACTTAGATCATGCTTCAGGCATCGTAGTTCTAAGCTTTCTAGACCCAGGATTGTAAGTCTAGTTTTGTAGGGTATTCTGTTTCGGGTACAGGAGTGAAATGCTCTTCTGGTGAAGCATCTTTGGTCATTTTCGAGGGAGTTAATGTCTGTGATGTGGCATGGGTTCCAAACAGATGAGCTGTCTTCAAGGATGGGTCTTGTAAGCTCTGGTAAGTAGTGTGAGATTGCCGGAGCAGAAACTACGTAGGATTAGGTTAACAACTCTTGAAGCATTTTGGCAATGTTGTTGCAATGGGCTTTGGCACTTAGGTCATTATACTGTATATTGTTATTCCAAGGTCTTTTATTGAGTGGGGGTTATCTGTGAGATTTTGATTATTCAGCTTATATTTGAAGTTCTGATTTTGCTGATGTGGAAGACAGAGCATTTGTTGGTTGAGATTTGGAGTTGCCAGGTGTTAGACCAATCAGAGACAAAGTCTAGGTCTTTTTGGAGAATAGCTGTGTTGTCGGTGGTTTTGAAGAGTTTTACATCATCAGCGAAGAGAACACAGTTGCTCGTGACATGATCGCAAAGGCCATTGATGTAGAGAATGAAGAGTATTGGTCCCAAAACCCTGCCTTGGGGAACGCTGCTTTTAACAGGGACCGGGTGGATATGGCGCTTCCTCTTTTAACAACTTGATGTCTTTTGACAGGAATGCTGTAATCCAGCTGAGATACCATAAGATTTGAGTTTATAAAATCAGGTACGAGTCTTACTTACTTACTTACTTACTTACTTACTTACTTACTTACTTACTTACTTACTTACTAACTTACTTACTTGTTGGTTTGTGGGTTTGTGGGTTTGTTGGTTTGACTTCTATGCTGCCCAATTCCAAAGGACTCAAGGCGGCTAACAAAACAATATAATACAGACACAAAAAGATACAAAGCAATAGAAGAAGTCAAATATCTAAAACTAAAATGCTATAATAAAAACCAATTTGTTATTTTAAAAAACAGTGATAATTGCATGCATACACACCATTCATGCAGTTTGGCCATGAATTATATACATCTTTCATGGTCCCCAGGCCTGCCGGCAAAGCCAGGTCTTCATGGCCTTATGGAAGGCCAGTAGGGTGGGAGCTGTACGGACATTGGGGGGGGGAGTTATTCCATAGAGCCGGGGCAGCCACAGAGAAGGCCCTCCCTCACCAACTCTGGCGGCCCCGCCAACCTGCATTGCTTAGTCGATGAGACCTGGAGGAGGCCAACTTTGTGCTCTTATTGGTCTCTGGGAGGCATGTGGCGAGAGGCAGTCCCGTACAACAATCTTCTTCCTTAGCAGTGAAAATTATGACCCCAGCTGTGTTGTAACTTGAGGACTGTTTTGAATTACAGGTAGTCCTTGACTTATGACCACAATATGAGCCCAAATTTGTGTTAAGTGAGTCCTTCTTTCCTCTGTCCCTCCATTTCTCCTTCCTTCCTTCCTTCCTTCATTCATTCATTCATTCCTCTTCACTTCTCTTTCCCTACCTCTCTTTCCCCTTTCTTTCTTTCTTGCTCTCTTTTCCCTGTGCTCCTGTCAATCACCGGCGGGCTGGATAAATGGCCTCAGTGGGCCGCATGCGGCCCACGGGCCGTAGTTTGGGGACCGCTGGATTATATAAACATATATATAGTGGTACCTCTATTTAAGAACTTAATTTGTTCCGTGACCAAGTTCATAAGTAGAAATGTTCTTAATAAGAAGCAATTTTTCCCATAGGAATCAATGTAAAAGCAAATAATGCCTGCAAACCCATTAGGAAAGAAATAAAAGCTCAGAATTTGGGTGGGGGGAGGAGGAGGAGGAGGAGGAGGAGGAAGAGGAGAAGGACAGTCGCTGCTGAAGGAAGAAGGTGAGGTGAGGGAAATAAAAAAAATCCAAAACTTTAAGGCTTAGCAAACAAAAAGAGGGATTCTGAGTGTTAAATTCTTGCTGAAATGAAGGACTGCAATCTTGTGGTAAGTAACGGTTCTTTATTAAACAGGAAGTAATGGTTTACAGAACTAGACAAGACAAACATGGCCGTGCCTGGCAGCTATATATATACCGGGCTGCCAGACTGAGCCAACCAATCACCTTGCAGTATTTTCCCGCCCAAGGAATATGGGGCGGGTACAAGGCCTAACTGTCCTCTGGACACAACACTGAGGCTGCAAGGTAAGAAGTACAATGCCTCCCATACACCTGGCGCGAGGCTCTCTCCCATACACTGCGCCAGAGAGAAATGGCGGGAAACTGGCCGGGCCTTCGTGCCGCTCTCAAATTTCCTGGGAAATTTTTCCGGGCTCAGGTTCTTAAGTAGAAAATGATTCTTAAGAAGAGGCAAAAAAAATCTTGAACACCTGGTTCTTATCTAGAAAAGTTCTTAAGTAGAGGCGTTCTTAAGTAGAGGTACCACTGTATTTAGGAAACATTGGATCATAGAAGACCAGCCTTAATCAGCCATTCAGGTCAAATAGGGTCCTCCTTGTGTAACCCGTGTGTCGTATCCTTCAGTTTATTGATAATGGACAATTCCAAAGCATTTCTTCTTTCATACGACTGTATTTTTCAGAGAATAAGATGCACCCTTTCCCTCCCTAAAATAAGCTGATAATTTGGGTGCGTCTTATACTCTGAATGCAGCTTCCCCTCCCCCCCTAGCCCTAACTAACTGCTAATGATCTTCCCAGCTTTTACCTTGCAGGCTCTTTCATTGTTTCTCTCTGCGAAGAATGTTTTCCAAGCCATAGGTTTTTCTTTTCATTGCTCTAACTTGCTCCAAAATAATTTTCTTTCAAGCCTAACCAGGTTCTAACAATGTTCCCAGCTCTTACCAGCTTGCAAGCTCTTTCATTGTTACTTTCTACAAAGAATGTTTTCCAAATCCTGTCTTTGTAGGGTTTTTTCTCATTCTCTTCTTGCTCCAAATGTTTCTTTCCAGCCTTAACCAGGTGCTAACAATGTCCCCAGCTCTTACTGACTTGCAAGCTCTTTCATTGTTACTCTCTGCAGATAATGTTTTCCAAGACTTTCCAGGGTTTTTTCCATTGCTCTACCTGCTCCGAATGTTTCTTTCTAGGTGCTAATGATGTTCCCAGCTCTTGCTGGCTTGCAAACTCTTTCATTGTTACTCTGGCCAAATAAGGATTTTTTAAAAGTCCTAACCAGGGAATAAAATAATGTACTGGCTAAGGATGCAAGCCAGATGAATAAGCAGATTCTTTTCCATATTTTCCTCCCCCAAAACTAAGGTGCATCTCATACTCTGAAAAATATGGTAGCTTATAAGCCTTTCAGCAGGAAAATCCTTTGGAAGAATACCACCCTTAACAAAGTTGGTCACAAGGACATCCTTATCTTAGAGGTCATTCAAAGCCAAGGTGGGGCCACCAGATCAGGCAGCCAGGAATGAGAGGTGGGGAGGTTCCTTGGATGACCTCCAGGAAAGTGCCAATGAAAGAAATCTATAAGAAATTATGATATTGACCCAGCCGGCCTGTTCCCACGATAAAGTGATTCATATGGTGTCTTGGAAACAGTATAAAATGGTTTGAAGGTCCCCTTCGTAGACTTTTCAGGAGATAGCCATAGATCTCCAAATCCGGGACTGGGTTGGCCACAATGTAAGTAAGAAATGGGGACAAGGATTTTTTTTTCTGTTTAATATAACAAAAGGAAATTGACAATCTATTCTTACCAATTTAGGTGAAAACGTTTTTACAGTAGTACCTCTACTTACGAAATTAATTTGTTTCCTGACCAGGTTCTTAAGTAGAAAAGTTAGTAAGAAGTTGCAATTTTCCCCATAGGAATCAATGTAAAAGCAAATAATGTGTGCGATTGGGGAAACTATAGGGAGGGTGGAGGACCTGTTTCCTCCCAGAAGATTCGTAGAGAGGCCCCACAGAGGCTTCTCGCCTCCTTTTCCGTCCCTGTTTCCTCCCAGGAGATCACTAGAGAGGCCCCACGGAGGCTTCTCCCTGCCTTTTCCAATTACAGTTTCAGAGACTCAGGTTTGTAAGTGGAAAATGGTTCTTGAGAAGAGGCAAAAAAATACTGAATGCCCGGTTCTTATCTAGAAAAAGTTTTAAGTAGAGGCATTTGTAGGTAGAGGTACCACTGTATACGGTCCCTAATCTTAAGAGTTACTTCAATGGTCGAGGGAGCTGGAGGGTTTCTAAATTTAATATAATATTTAATAGGGGAGAAAATTCCTAAATCTTATAAGTTGTGCTGACGCAGCTGAGCCATATGTGGCCGTGCTTTTTATATCCCAGTGGCTTTAGAGTTCTTTCTAACAACAGACCTCTGGAAAGAGGAGGTCAGTCTGAGATTTGTAGGGAGAATGTTAGAATTGAATTTCAAGGCCCTGCCATTAAGCCCCCTGTTCCTCTGCTAAAATTGGGGCACGGGGAGCATTAAGGCTTCTGTGTCCAATTTTTAAACTTGGGTCACCCGGTGGAGGTATTGCAAGAAGTACACAACGAGCAGATCGTGAGTGTTATGTATTAAGGCAGGGGTCCCCAAACCTGGGCAACTTTAAGAATCGTGGACTTCAACTCCCAGAATTCTGGGAGTTAAAGTCCACGAGTCTTAAAGTTGCCAGGCTTGAAGACCTCTGTTTAAGGTTGGAAAAGTGTAAACTGTTTACTCCAAAGTCCACTCTCTGAAGCGGGAAAAGCAAGTCCACTAATTAGTTGAACCAGCTGGCATCCCTCTATTTAAACAGAGAACTTCCTGGCTGACTCCTTCACTAGACCTATGTCTCACTTCAATAAAGAGCTGTTATTCACTACTACCTCCAAGTCTCTGCACTCCATTAATTGCTACTATGGGGGGAAAGGGCAGGGTCACAATATACAGGGCGTCCTTCACTTACAGCTATAATTGGGACCATAATTTCTAAGCAAGGCAGTTAATCCAATTTATGCCTTTTTGCCACAGCTAAATGAATCAATTAAGTTGTAAAGTGAATCACACGGTCATTAAATAAATCTGTCTCCTTCCCCACTGACTTTTATTGTCAGAAGTCGGCTGGGAAGGTCGCAAATGGTGATTTTATTTATTTATTTGTTTGTTTGTTTGTTTGTTTATTTATTTGATTTTTTTTTAAATGCCACCCTTCTCCTTAGACTCAGGGCAGCTTACAACGTGTTAGCAATAGCATTTTTAAACAGAACCAGCCTATTGCCCCCAAAATCCGGGTCCTCATTTTACCCACCTCGGAAATATGGAAGGCTGAGTCAACCTCGAGCCGGTGATGAGATTTGAACTGCTGACCTGCAGATCTAGCAGTCAGCTTCAGTGACCTGCAGTACAGCACTCTACCTGTTGCCCCACCTGCCTTCTTCTGCACTACTGGCGTGCTCTCCGAGTCCGTTGTGGGCGCGCACATGCCGCTCGCCACAAAATTTGGCTTCTGTACATGCACATGAGCAAGATTTCGGCAATTTTAGCTGATATTTTTGTTTCTGCGCGAGAATTTTCACACAAGATTTTGCATGCGCAGCTGCCTGTGCATCCCGAAAATCGCTACCGGAGCATAGCTCCTGGCCATTCTAGTAGCAGGCCATCTGTGATCACATGATCCTGGGATGCTGGATCTTGTCATAAATACATGTCGCTTGTCAAGTGCTCAAATTTTGATTATTTATTTATTTTATTTATTTATTCAATTTTTATGCCGCCCTTCTCCTTAGACTCAGGGCGGCTTACAACATGTTAGCAATAGCACTTTTTTTAACAGAGCTAGGCTATTTCCCCCACAATCCGGGTCCTCATTTTACCCACCTCGGAATGATGGGGGCCAGAGATGAGATTTGAACCGCTGACCTATAGATCTACAATCAGCTTCAGTGGCCTGCAATACAGCACTCTACATGCTGCACCACCCTGGCTCTTTCCACAGGGATGCTGTGAGGGCTGTTAAGTGTGAGGAATGGCTACAACCCACTTTCTTCTTATTATTATTATTATAAAGTTTTATTTATAAACATATATACATGACACACAAAACAAAGACATTTAAAAACACTGGACTTTGGTGTAGCGATTCTGTGTTACAATTCTTATTGTGCTCACAATCTATACATGATGAAGGTTATAGAGGAGATACTCATAGTAAAATATATCTAAGAAAGAATAGAAAAGAAGATATAGTAATAGAACATATCTATGAAAGAATAGAAGAAGAGATATAGGAATAGAAGAAAGGTATAGGAGATATAGGAAAGCCATAGGACAGGGGACGGAAGGCACTCTAGTGCACTTGTACTCGCCCCTTACTGACCTCTTAGGAATCTGGATCGGTCAACGGTGGATAATCTAAGGGCATGTGAGCTGTTGCCCTATGTCAGCTCCAGCATATTTGACTTTGGGGAAGCAATTTCGCCCTCCAGAGGTTTCAGGGAAGTTCCCTGAAACCCCCAATCTGAAAAACAGCCCAATGGGAAACTGGAAACTCGGCAAAACAGACCTGATTTGCCTGTTGTAATGTTTTTCACTCTCTGGAGGCTTCAGTGAAGCTTCCTGAAGCCCCGCAGTCCGAAAAGCAGCCCAATGGGCAAACCTGAAGTTTGGAAAAACTGACTTCCAATTTGTCTGTTGTGCTGCTTTTGCACTCCAGAGGCTTCACGGAAACTTCCTGAAGCCCCAGAGTGCAAAGAACAACCCCACGAGCAAACTAGAAGTTTGGAAAAACAGACTTCTGTTTTGCCCCGTTGTGCTGTTTTTCATGCTCCGGGACTTCAGGAAGCTTCCCGGAAGCCTCCTGAGGGCAAAAAACAGCACTACGGACAAACCTTTAGTCCATTTATCCAAACTTCCAGTTTGCCCATTTGTCCCAAGCTTTAGTGAGGCCTGTGTGCATGCGTGGGGGAAGGGGGATTGTGCACATGTGCAGGGGTAGCATGGGGTGCACATGCATGGGGGGCAAGAATTGGGTGTGGGTATATACGTGCATGCTACACATGCTCCTTTTGACATGTAAAAGGTTCACCCTACCCTATCCTATAGTTAACAGACGGGTAACTCATCGCCTTAATTGTTTAATTATCGGTGCATCTCTTAAACTTATTTTTTCCCTGGTATCCATATCTATGCTTACTTCTTATATTTTCCTAGGTATATCTACTAAGTTAATGCTCCCTTCTCAACTACCTAATTTTGTCACCTTGATTGACTACCTTCAATTTTTTATTTTCCTCCAATTTAATCCATATTTTTTATCTTCTATACATACCCATTTTCTAACCAATCATAAAATCCCCTCCTAAATTTTAGTATTCAAACTCTTCCTTATCTTTAATTTTCTTTTTTTTTCTTTTTTGTAATAGACTTTATTAATTTTCATAAAAACTAACATACAAGCAAACAAACACACATTTAACATAAAATTGGGGTTGCAATTTCCCCTCTTATCATAGAAGTCACTTTTCCATACAGAAAGGAAAATACAATATTAGTACCTTAAATCAACTTATTAATTTAAATGAAAAGAAGAAATTTTGTATCACCTTATATAAAAAAAATCTTCATATAAAAACAGTATAAAACACCAAAAAATGTAATCCATAACGTTACTACTACAATTCTCACATATATTTTAGTTTTAATTCTTCTTATTATTTATCCATATATACACTTTATTCCAGATCTCATAAAATTCTGATTCCCCTTGGTTGTTTAACCATCTTGTCATCATATCCATTTCAGTGCAATCTAATATTTTCTTAATTACCTCTTCCTCTTTGGGAATGTTTTCCCCTTTCCAATTTTGCGCATATACTATCTTTAATTTTCATTGTCAATCTATTCACTTCCACACAATCCAATATTTTTTTTCATTATTTCCCTTTCAGAAGGGGCTTTTGTTGCTTTCCATTTTTGCACAAATGCAATTCTCGCTGCTGTAATTATATGAATAATTAAATACGTACCTTTTTTACTGAATTTCTCTGGTAATATACCCAACAGGAATATCTCTAGTCGCAGTGGTTAAAATGCATCATTGCAAGCTAATTCTGCCCACTACCAGGAGTTTGATCCTTACCGTTAACTCAGCCTTCCATCCTTCCCTTGTCTGTCAAATGAGGACCCAGATTGCTGGGCTGACTCAGTAAACCACTTAAAGAGGACCGTAAAATATTTTGAAGTGGTATATAAGTCTTAAGTGCGAGTGCTATTTGATAAACCACTAAATGAATGGCTGTAAGTTGAGTACTACCTGTAATAATGAAAATAATGTCATTTATTGATTTTATACACAACTGTCTGTCTAGGAAGAATTGCTTCATCTTAATCTTCCTCCTGTCGTGTGGCATCACCCTCCACGCAGGTAAATTCAAGGAAAGGCTGTTCCACGGTGAGTGGGGGTATTGCCACTCCTTGACCACAGCTCACTCCTTTCTCCTCCACTTTATTTCAGAGAATGCTCGCACATCCTCCTATTCTGGCGAGTATGGGGGGAAGGGTGGACAACGCTTTTCTCATTCTGGGAACCAACTCGAGGGGCCCATAACGGCCATAAGGATCCGGGTTAGCCGTTATTACATTGTGGGGTAAGTACATGAATGGCTGAGAAGGCTTAGGATTAGGTATGTCGAGGAAGGAAAACATGCTTGGGTTGATGGAAATTGTGTGTCAACACACAACTTTCTGGGCTATAGACACTTGATAGCTCCATCCTACTTTGGGGTCCCCATGTCTGTTGGCAAAACCTTGACTACTGAAAGAATGTTAAAGTGTGAGTCAATCTTATCCCCACAGGGAGCCACCATGGAGAAGGCCCTTCTTCTTGGTATTGCTTGGGGGATCTCTTTAGGAGAGAGGACCTGTAGCAGTAATGGGCCGCAGCCGTTGCAACTGGGATGGTCGATTAGTTAGTAAAAACGGTGATGTATGCACAGTTGCGCCCCCCTGATGCACCCACTTGCGCACCCATGCACGAGATTTCACAGAAAGTGAAATCTCACGTAAGGATGTCCGCAATTGGCAATTTGGGGGCTTTTTTGCTTCAGCACATGCACGGAAGCAAAGAAATCAGCGAAAATTGCTGAAATTTCATGTGCGCGAGAGTCCTCATGCGAGATTTCGCTTCTGTGTGCATGCGCAAAAGCTGAATCTCATTCCAGGGGCGTCCACCCACACCAAACACCTGTCCACACCTGCCGCCAGGGGCATCCCAGTAGCACTGGTGGCGGGCGGCCCCTCAGTGACCTCTAGCATTCCCTACTTTCCTTCTCTGATCGGTTGGATAGATGTGACTGGGAAAAGACAGCCCTTTGAATAATGTAGTTCCCAGCCATTATTATTATTATTCCTTATGTTAGATTTGATCCAGTGTCTTATCCGGGGGGAGGCTACTGCCCAGGTGTGGGAACGCAATGGGGTAGCAAAAATGGAGCTCTACCCCAGAGCACCCAATTTGCACTGAAAGATGTTGAAAGAAAATGCAGGGCGTCCTGCTTAAGCCACGCCCACAGTGGGGTAGTAAAAATTTTGGTAGGCCTTCACTGGTCTTATCCCAAAGTTACTTTCTCTGCGAGAGCCACGGCCCTCTGGAATCAGCTCCCCCCAGAGATTCGTACTGCCCCCACCTTTCTTGCCTTCTGTAAGAACTTGAAAACCCATCTATGCCGACCCTAGCTTCCGCCCCCGACGAGTGCAGTATATGCTTGTTGTTGAATGTGAATGAATGATTTTTAATGTTCCAGTGTTTTTGGAGTAGTTCATTATATTAATTGGATTTTAGATTTTGATATTGTATACTGTTTTTTATTATGTTGTGAGCTGCCCCGAGTCCTTGGAGAGGGGCGCCATACAGGTAGTCCCCGGGTTACGTCGTCCCCGACGTACGACATTTCATCGTTACGATGACCTAGAGACAGCTTCGAAGCCACCGCTGCCACCGCCGCCTCCATTCGGGCGAAGGGATCTCCGCGTTGGGTGGCAGCTTCGGAGACCCCGCGGAAATCCCCTTGCCCAAACGGAGGCAGCGGCGGCTTCAAGGGACCAACAGCCGGTCTTTCTCAGCACTGCACTGCTGCAGCCTCCGAGGGTGCTGCCGCCACCACCGCCTCCAACCAGGCGAGGGGATCTCTGCAGTGGGTGGCCTCGGAGGCTACAGCAACGCAGCGCCGAGAAGGACCGGCTTCAAGGGACCAACAGCCGGTCTTTCTTGGCACTGTGTTGCTGTAGCCTCCGAGGTTGACCACCACAGAGATCCCCTCAGCCGAACGGAGGCGGCAGCGGCAACCAAGCGCCGAGAAGGACCAGCTGTTGGTTCCTTGAAGAAGCCACCACCACCGCCGTGTAAGTCGAAATACTCATGTAAATCGGATTACACCAAACTCGGCTTACGACAGGCCGTGGGAACGTATCCCTGTCATAAGTCGGGGACTACCTGTGAATCAAATAAATAAATAAGTAAATAATAGAAGAATAGGATAGAATTCTTTATTGGCCAAGTGTGATTGGACACACAAGGAATTTGTCTTGGTGCATGTGCTCTCAGTGTACATAAAAGAAAATATAGATTTGTCAAGAATCATGTGGTACAACACTTAATGATTGTCATAGGGGTCAAATAAGGAATGAAGAAACAATCAATATTAATAAAAATCTTAAGGATACAAGCAACAAGCTTTTCATGTTAGGTGACCATTTTAGGACTTGAGCTATGATAGAACCTAGAAATTTGAAGGTTTCTACTGTTGATACTGTGTTGTCTAGTATGTATGTAAGTGAGTAAGTAAGCAGGTAGGTGGGCGGGCGGGTCGGTGGGTGGGTGGGTGGATGGATGGATGGATGGATGGATGGATGGATGGATAGATAGATAGATAGATAGATAGATAGATAGATAGATAGATAGATAGATAGATAGATAGATATGCACATAGTCTCAAGCCTGACAATTTGAAGATGCTTGAATTTTAACTCTCAGAATTCCGAGAGTTGAAGTTCTCTCATTTGCAAGTTGCCAAGCTTGAGAAATACATGTCTGGATTATTTTATGCTTTTATTTTTAATTGTTAGCGACTGTTCTTCATTTAATTTGACTTCTTCCGATCCAAGTTTTTTTTTCATATGGCTGAGTAACTATAGAATTACTCAACCAGACTTTGATGTACACTGCCAAATGAACTGAGTAACCTGTGTGGTTTAGAATGTGAGCAAACACACTTTCAGGGAAAGGTTTCTAACAGTCCAGGGTTAATTTCCACTTGTTAGAAATAAACACTGTTCCCAATGTAGGTTTAGTCAGCATTAAGCCAGTTCACTCCTTTGATCGGTGTAGGTATAATTAAGTCCAAACAAAAGCTTCCTTGTGCAGTTGCCTTCACATTATTCGCAGAACTTTAAGAGGAGTTATTACAAAGGTATCCTCAATTTTTAACCTCCCTCTTTTTCTTTATTGCTCATTTCCTCATTGTTCTTCTTAAAGAAAATCTATTAAGGACACTAAGGTGCCTTTTTATCGGTAATAATATGATTCTGATCTGGAAACTCATACTACCCAGACTGAAATTGGTCCAAGAGAACCAAAATCTGGTCACAATTCACAATGTTGGTTATTGCCTATAAAGCCCTGCAAGGCTTAGGACCAGACTATCGCTGGGACCATCTCCCAGTGGAACCGGGTGCCATTTCTCCACACACAACAGCCCCCCCCCCCCCGAGGAAGCCCATCCAGGCACTTCTGGGAGAGGCAAGGAGCAGCAGGGGGATGCGAAGTTGGAGAATCTTGGAAGGAATTGTGGATTAGTAGAGGAGATCCCTGTTCAAGAAGCACGAATTTAACCCTGTGGAATAAATGGCTCTTCCGCTACAGGATACCAAGGTGGGGGCTGCAGGGGGAGAGAAAATGGTGAATGGCAGCGAAATCTGTTACACTCTCCACAGAGAGAAAAAGAGAGAGAGGAAGGTAGGAAGAGAGAGAATGAGAGGGGGGAGAGAGAGAGAGAGAGGGAGGGAAGGAGGGAGAGAGAGAAAGAAAGAAAGGGAGGAAGGAAGGAAGAGAGAAAGAGAGAGAGAAAAAGAGGAAGGAAGAGAGAAAGAGGAGGGAGAAAGAGGGAGGGAATGAGGGAGAGAGAGAAAGAAAGAAAGGGAGGAGAGAAGGAAGGTAGAAAGAGAGAGAAAAAGAGGAAGGAAGAGAGAGAATGAGAGGGGGAGGGAAAGAGAGAGGGAGGGAAGGAGAGAGAGAAAGAAAGGGAGGAAGGAAGAGAGAAAGAGAGAGAGAAAAAGAGGAAGGAAGGGAGAGAAAGAGAAAGAAAGAGGGAGAGAGAGGGAGAAAGAAAGGGTGAGAGAGAGAGAGAAAAGGAGAGGAAAGAAGGGAGAGAAAGAAAGAGTGAGAGGGAGGGAAGGAGAGAAAGAGAAAGAAAGAAAGAAAGAGGAAGGGAGAGAAAGAAAGAAATAGAAAGGGAGGAAGAGAGAGAAAGAGAAAAAAGAGGAAGGAAGAGTGAAAGAGAAAGGAAGAAAGGAAGAGGGAGAGAAAGAGATGAATAGAGAGGAATGGAGAAAGAGAAAGAAATAAAAGAGGGGGGAGAAAAAGAAAGAGAAAGAAGGAAGGAAAGAAAGAAGGAAAGAAAGAGGGAGGGAGAGAAAGAGAAATAGAAAAAGAGGGAAGAAGAGAGAGAAAGAGAGAGAAAAAAGAGAGGAATGGAGAAAGAGAAAGAAAAAAGGGGGGAGAGAAAGAAAGAGAAAGGAGGAAGGAAAGAAAGAAGGAAAGAAATAGGGAGGGAGAGAAAGAGAAATAGAAAAAGAGGCAAGAAGAGAGAAAGAGAGAGAGAAAAAAGAGAGGAATGGAGAAAGAGAAAGAAAGAAATGGAGGGGGAGAGAGAGAAAGAGAGAAATAGAAAGGGGAGGAGGAATTCTGCACAATTTGTAGTTTCCAAATACTCTTCAAAGGTAACCACATGGAGAAAGCATGGCAATAGTTAAACCTCGAGGTGATAAGGGCATGAGTGACTGTGATCAGAGACTCCCTGTCCAAGTAGGGCTGAAACTAGTGCACCAGGAGAACCTGGACGCCTCCCTCGCCACAGCCGACAAATGATGTTCCAAGGTCAGCTGCGTATCGAGGAGGACGCCCAAGAATGGTACACATGTGTATTTTTGATTGGATTTTTTTGGTTTGTGGGTTTTTATAAATGGGGTTTTATTGGTTTAGTAATTAATATTTGATTTCTTTTTATTGCATTGTATTTTTTATATTGTTGTAAGCCACCCTGAGTCCCATTGGGATTGGGCCACAAAGAAGTCAAATTAAATGGATGGATGGATGGATGGATGGATGGATGGATGGATGGATGGATGGATGGATTGATGAATGGATGGATGGATGGATGGATGGATGGATGAATAAACGAACAAACGAACAAACACACACACACACACACACACACACAAGAACAAACAAACAAACAAACAAATATTTATTCCAGCTTACAGGTCCGTTATGGAAAAGAGTGGAGTAACTACGTTGGTGGCAAGTCAGGAGGTCTGGAGGAAATCTTCCTGTTTCCAAGGGAGTCCATCATCCAAGTATCTGGGAAATACACAGATTATGTTTGCAAACTGGTCTTTGTTACTGACGAGGGGCGCTATTTTGCTTTCGGCAGGGAGTATGGCACCAGTTTCAGTGGGGCACCGCTCTTCCCAAATACCGTCCTGCGTTACATCAGTGGCCACGCCGGTTCCGTCATTGATTCCATTGGATTCCACTGGGATAAATACTCTGCTGGCTGTGGCGTTTGTAAAAATGGGACGCAGGAAAAAGAGAACAAAGGAAGAGCGGAGTAGAAGGCAGCAGAAAGCCTTTTTTTTGTTACCAGTGTAGTAAGTTCCTTCAGCATCTAAGGATACTATGCCCTGCGCTGTTGCCAATTATCTGCCTCTCTATGGATGCATAATAAGCCAATAAAGCATTCTAAACCCAAACAACTTTTTCTCCCAATATGTTTCCTACCCTTCCTTTATCATGAAAGAAGAGGGAAAGAAAAGCTACCACTATCTGATCTGGCCTAGATTTTGCTTTGCAGCTGTTCTCCCCACAAAGGACCAGCTGTGAACACTGTCGCAAATAAAAGGCAACATGGGAATAAAGGTGTTGTTGTTTCTCTTTAGCGATTGTCCACCTTTGAAAGGTATTCCATTGTCACTCTGCTGAAATAGTGAAGGGATTTCTCACAACCTATTTTTTCAACACTTAGGTGTGCATAGCGTACTGAATTGACATAGCAGGAGAAACAGAGCGATGGTTAAATGCATCGGCTATGAACTCCTGCTCTTATCTCAACCATGGCTTTCCTGTTTGGTCCTAAGCAATGATATAAATGAAAGGATAAAAATGATGCTGTTTTTCTAAAACTATTGAGAAAGTTTTATAGATTATGCACTGCACCCAAGCCTTGTCTTACTTCAACCAAAATGTTTGACTAACAACAATGGCTGTGTTGACATACAGATAGTGCTTGATTTATAACCATGTCAGAATTAGCATTGCTCAGCAGGGTGGTTGCTAAGTCACACTCAATCTTATGACATTTTTCCCCCTTGGTTGTTAAGTGAATCACATAGTTGTTCAACAAATTACGTGGTTGTTAAGCAAATCCACCTTTCCCCATTGATTTTGCTTGTCGGTAGCCAGCTGGGAAGGACACAGATGGTGACTATATGTCCCTGGAACTATCATAAATTCCATTTGCCCAAATGTTTTTAATTTTTTTAAAAAAAAGTTGTTTGTTTATTTACAATTTTTTAAAACATACAAACATCCCAACACAAAATAAAGACCTTAAAACATAAAAAATGCATACAAGACAAATTATCCAGTTTAACTTTTTACATTTGATTTCCCATTCTTCCACTAAGAATGCAGGATTAAATTTAATTAGATTGCAACTTTCCGAATAGAATAGAATAGCAGAGTTGTAAGGGACCTCTAGTCCAGTCCCCTGCTTAGACAGGACATCCTATACTACTTCAGACAAATTGTTATCCAACATCTTCTTAAAAACTTCCAGTGTTGGAGCATCCACAACTCCTGGAGGCAAGCCATTCCACTTACCTCCAATTAATTGTTCTAACAGTCAGGAAATTTCTCCTTAGTTCTAAGTTGCTTCTCTCCTTGTTTAGTTTCCACCCATTGCTTCTTCTATTGCCCTCAGGTGCTTTGGAGAATAGCCTGACTCCCTCTTCTTTGTGGTAACCCCTGAGATATTGGAACACTGCCATCATGTCTCCTTTTTATTAAACTAGACAAACCCAATCCCTGCTGTTCCTCATAGGTTTAAGAAGAAGCCTACATAAAATGCCCAAATAGCATTTTGCAAAGGATGGGTCACGTATTATGAAGGAAGATGACCTTACAGAAGGCAAGTGTCTAGGCACACAATAAAATCACCAATTTAGGGCAGTGGCCAGCCAATGGATGAGAGAGGACACATCTGCAGCAATCTCAGTAGGAACTTTTATCGGCAGCTGTGCATAGGCTTCAATGCATATTTATGCTGCCAAAGGATTGATGGTAAGTGTAGGCTGCAGGTGGTTGGAGATGGGCCAATCCATCCATCTGCCAAATCTCGACTATGCATTGTGTGAGATGCTTGCCTTGCATTCTCATTGGTTGACACCTTCTACATTTTGCGTGCTTTGTTTTTTGAGCATTCTCCTGCCAAAACATTAATACTTGCAGAAGTATAATTGCAACAGCTATGCAACCAACCCAAAACAACTGACACACATTTTCCCTGACGTGCAATGTTGCAGAAGTCTAAATCAAGCTTAAGGCACCAGACAAGGCTGGAGGCCAGGAGACAGTAAGTTCTAGTCCCACCTCAGGCATAAAAAACAGCAGGATGACTTTGGTCTAATCGCCAGGAGACTATGAGTTCTAGTCCCATGTTAGACAGATTGGATGTCTGCTTTCCACTTTGCAGGGCATGGAAATGCAAATTTTAGGGCCCACAGAGTTTTATGGCCCAAATTTGTTGGCTTTCCTTGGGTTTGGTTTTTAGGATGGGATGAGTAGCCAAAATGGAACAGATACTGAATATTAGTACAGTGATACCTTGTCTTACAAACTTAATTGGTTCCCGGACGCGGTTCTTAAGGTGAAAAGTTTGTAAGATGAAACAATGTTTCCCATAGGAATCAATGGAAAAGCGATTAATGCATGCAAGCCCAAAATTCACCCCTTTTGCCAACTGAAGCACCCGTTTTTGCGCTGCTGGGATTCCCCTAAGGCTCCCCTCCATGGGAAACCCCACCTCCGGACCTCTGTGTTTTTGCGATGCTGCAATTTCACTGAGGCTCCCCTTGCTGGGAAACCCCACCTCCGGACTTCCGTTGCCAGCGAAGCGCCCGTTTTTGCACTGCTGGGATTCTCCTGCAGCATCACAAAAACACAGAAGTCCAGAGACGGGGTTCCCCATGGAGGGGAGCCTCAGGGGAATCCCATCAGCGCAAAAACCGGTGCTTCACTGGCAATGGAAGTCTGGAGGCAGGGCATCCCAGCCTCGGCAGTGGGTTTGTAAGATGAAAATAGTTTGTAAGAAGAGGCAAAAAAATCTTAAATCCCGGGTTTGTATCTCGAAAAGTTTGTATGACGAGGTGTTTGTAAGACGAGGTATCACTGTACCAGAGTTTGCTTTGCATTAGACATTCACAAGAAGACTAAGTTTTAGTATCACTTTGGGCATGAAACACTGACTGGGTGGCTTAGGGCCAGTGACTTTTCCTGAGCCCATCCTACCTCACAGGTGGTTGTGGGGAAAATAGGGGAAGGAAGCTATATTGAATATATTCGTTGCCTCAAGTTATTTACGAGGGTTGCCCATAAAATAATGCACCAATTTTTTCCCCTCAAGCTACAGTAATGGTACAAATGCGAAACTTTAGATAGATATTATTTGAATTGTCAAGAATGCATGTGTAAATTTTGCATTTCTTCAGACAGATAGCGTAGCTGTAGTAGTGTTTCAAAATGGCGTCTGAAAGTGATGTATGTTACAAGCAGTGTATCGTCATTGAATTTTTCACTGCGGAGAAAGAAACTGTTGGGAACATTCACAAACATTTGTATACAGTTTATGGATAATTTGCATGGACCTGAATGGGTGCCATTCACGGAAGACATTTTGAAGATGATAAAGAGGTGATTCGCACAGTGCCGAAGTGGCTTTGTAACCAGAACAAGGAGTGGTACCGACAGGGCATACACACCCTTGTGACTTGCTGGAGGAAGAACATAGAACGGGATGGAGATTATGTGGAAAAATAGGGGAGTGTAAAAAAACCATCATTCTTTCTTGTGTGTAAGTTTCATTGTGTTCAATAAATAATTGTTGAAGGGAAAAAATGTGGTGCCTTACTTTCTGGGCAACCCTTGTATAAAAATAATGAAGCCGGGATTTAAATAAATAAGTAAAAACTTGGCAAGCCCACTCACCCCGAACTTGTTATTACTTATATCATCAATAAAGAGTTGCATATGGTCAGCTGACTGTGGAAAACACTTCTGTAACACAGGAACAGTAGAAGATACATGTAGATCCCCTTAATAGTTAGCCGAGGATGAGATAAAGGCAGCTGTGTGAGAGTGTGCTCTTTAAAAATGGTTAGCGAAGCATTTTTGGGTTACAGCCAAAAAGAAGAATGAGTTGACGATATATATGGAAGCTCCTGTAGGATTGCTAACAGTCTCTTGCATTACCAATTCCAAGCATTGCCTCTGTATATAGGAATACCTAGTGAGCTATTTAGAATCGCTAACATCAGTTGCTAGGCACCATTGTGTCATGTTCTGTAATAGTAAAGGCCTCCCAAGATTTTGATATTCAATTTAGAGAAATTGAGAATGTGGAAATGTTATGCAATAAGGGCCATCTTGTGAGAGGCTGACCACTTTCGAAGCAAATAGTTTCAGTTTTTACTATTTATCTATTTATCTCTAATTGGGTGGGTCCAGGAACACCTGGTGATAGCTGACCCATCAATGTTATGACAACCGCATTGGGTCTTGTTGTGGAGCCCTAATTGTAATGTCATGTTAGACTAGAATCTAATAGCTACTTCAGCAGCTTATCCACAGTGCTTGTTCAGGAATAAAAGGAAATTATTTCTCAAGGTAAAAATCAGATTTCGAAATGGGGCTGCTTTTCATGCTCCAGGGAGGAGTTTAGAATCAGATCTATAGCTATAGAGGGGAATGTTTGGTTGCACAAAACCAAACCTGAATATGTCAATCTGATCCTACGCAGCTTCTGCTCCGGCAATCTCACACTACTCACCAGAGCTTACAAAACTTTCGTCAGACCCATCCTCGAATACAGCTCACCTGTCTGGAACCCACACCGAATTTCGGACATCAACACCCTAGAAAAGGTCCAATGATACTTCACCAGAAGAGCCCTTCACTCCACCACTCGAAACAGAATACCCTACGAAACTAGACTTACAATCCTGGGTCTAGAAAGCTTAGAACTATGATGCCTTAAACATGATCTAAGTATTGCCCACAAGTTCATATGCTGCAATGTCCTGCCTGTCAACAGCTACTTCAGCCTCAACCGCAATAACACAAGAGCATGCAACAGGTTCAAACTTAATATCAACCGCTCCAAACGTGACTGTAAAAAATATGACTTTAGCAATCGAGTTGTTGAAGTGTGGAACTCATTACCAGACTCCGTGGTGTCAACCCCCAACCCCCAACATTTTTCCCTTAGACTTTCCACGGTTGACTTCTCCAGATTCCTTAGAGGTCAGTAAGGGGCGAGCATAAGTGCACTAGTGTGCCTTCCATCCCCTGTCCAATTGTCTCTCCTATATTTTATATATCTTTTCTCCCATCCATATATCCTTCCTCTACTCTTCATTGATGTATTCTATTCTCATATCTCTTCTTCTATCCCTTCCCTGATATTTACTACTACACGTTTTTATTCTCCTTAACTTTCAATTTGTATTGGACAAAATAAATAGATAGATGATAGATAGATAGATAGATAGATAGATAGATAGATAGATAGATAGATAGATAGAGATAGATAGATAGATAGATAGATAGATAGATAGATAAAATAAATGTACGTTCTCCCCTTCCCTTGTGGTTGTCGTACCTTAATTTAAGCTAGTTTGTGTCTAGATCAGGGTATTCTATGTCAGCAACCTTAAGGCCAATGGGCCAACTCCCAGAATTCACCAGCCAACCATGTTGGCTGCAGTTGAAGTCCATTTGTTATATTACGGTTGCCCAGGTTGGATACATCACATGTTTTTCTATCTATTAACAGCCTTGGGGGGTTTTTTGTCTGAGCAGCAAAGCCCATGATGGCAAAGCTATGGCACGCATGCTACAGCTGGCACACAAAGCCATATTGGAGGTCATGTGAACTGTTGCCCTATGTCAGCTCCAGCGCACATGCACACACTAGCCAGCTGATTATTGGCCTTGGGGAAGGCCGTTTTGCCCTCCAGAGGCTTCATGCACCACCCTCTATGCTGTGCCTGTTCTTGCACACAATTGCTCCCATCCTAGCACTTGCATACAAGACTCAATAAAGCTTGTGATGGTGAAAAAAAGCAGACTTCCTGTTTGCCCGTTGTGCTGGTTTTTGCATTCCAGAGCCTTCAGGGAAGCTTTGGTTGGCTTTGGGTGTTGTGGTTGGCTCTGGCCCAGCTCCTGCCCCAAGGACTGTGGATGTGGGGGAGACATCCACATGCTGCAGGCCTGTTTTGCCCCCGGTGGAGTCTGCTGATGAAGGCTCCTCTCACCAAGAAGACATGAGTGACAGGGAGGAGGAGAGTGTGGCAGACAGCTCAGAAGGAAATCAATTATCTAGCTCCTCCTTGGATTCAGAACAAGAGTTAATGATACAGCCACGCATGCAGAGAGCGATGCATAGGCAACAACAACTGAGAGATTATTATCAAAGAAAATGAGGCCACCTGTGGTTGGGTGGGGCTGTGGTAATTAGTGAGGCTGCTATAAATAGCAGCCTGTGGGTTTGGCCGTTGTGGAGGATTATCTGATCATTGTGTTTCATGCCTGCTTTGCGGACTTTGATCTTTGTGTGCTGATTTCTCCCCGCTTTGAAACTAAACCAGAGCAAAGTGTGTTTCACTTTGTGAAAGAATAAGGACTGTGAATTCCCTCACAGCTGCAAGCTAAGTATCACAGAATTGATAAGAGACTTGTATAAATTACCAATTTGTTTGGAGACGAGTGCTCTTTGCTATACAAAAAGAGTGCTTCGTTTATTTACATTTTTCGGTATAAAGAACATTGTTTTGAATTTTCAAACATGTGTGTGTCTGAAATTGTATCTGCATTTTTGGGAGGATTCTACCAGAGAGCTCGACAGAACCACGGGCAAACCGGAAGTTTAGAAAAAACAGACTTCCTGTTTGTCTGTTGTGCTGGTTTCCCTGAAGGTTCCGGAGTACGAAAAAAAGCACAATGGGTAAACTGAAAGTTTGGCCCTTTTTCTAACCATCCCAGGCTTCAGTGAAGCCTGGGCGCATGCGCTGGGACTGGTGTAATTGTGTGTGCAGGCACAGGCGCAGCGTGGAGGGATGTGCATGTGTGGGGGGAGGGAATGGGTGTGAGCTAATGCACGCATGCTAGCACATGCATACGCAACTCCTTTTGGCACACGAACCAAAAAAGGTTTGCCATCTCTGACCTATGCATTTTATTTCTATGCCTCCTCATCCCCTTATCCATATCACTTCCAGCTCTTTTATTCTGAGAGTAATCCCATGAGCTAAGCCAGTGATGGCGAACCTTTTTTCCCTCAGGTGCCGAAAGAGTGCCCACACCCATAATTCAATGCCTGGGGAGGGTGAAAACTGTCATGTCCCTAGCAACAGCAGGGGGCAATATTCGGCGGGAAAAGTGTACAATCCTGATTGGTTAGCAGGGAAGTATAAATAAACTGTCACTTGTAAGTTGTTGTTCTTCTGTGGTATTGTTCTGTTAATAAAGTTGTGTTATTGCATCGGCTGTCCACCTCTCTTGAGTACATTACACTGGCGACGAGGATTTTTGATCTCGAGGCTGACTTTCACAATCAGCATTTCTGAAATAGAAGAGAACTGTCGGGTAAATAACGATGTCTACTCAAATTATGTTTCCACCGTTTGACCCTCAGGGTGAGTTGTGGGAGGCATACCTCACCCGTTTTGAATGTTTTTTTATTTCTAATTAATACAAAGACCTATCGGGATTGCAAGAGGAGCTATTTTCTAAGTTTCTGTGGCTCTGATATGTTAGAGAATTCTCTCTCCCTTTTTGCCCCTCGCTGCATCCATGATATTCCTTGGGAGGAATTCCTTATGGGTCCACGTTCTGCCCTCCCCAGGCTCCAAAGGCTCCCCCATCCCCTCCGGACTCGGAGGCTCTCCGGAAGACAAAAACGCCCTCCAAGAGCCTCTGTGCAAGCCAAAAATTAGCTGGCAGGCACACACTTGCATGTTGGAGCTGAGCTAGGGCAACGGCTCATGTTCCAGCAGATATGGCTCCACATGCCACCTGTGGCACCCGTGCCATAGGTTCACCATCACCAAGTTAAGCTATGTGAAAAGACAGCAGCTATCACGATTGTTGTATCCTGTAATGGCTACCTTGTAACTCTGTAAATAGTTTGTTCCTCTTTCAGCGCTGTCTGAGCCCAAGCAGGAAGTCGCTCCTGATTGGCTCAGACGCGGCCGGCTCTGGCTTTGGCGGGAACCGCAAATATATAAAAGGAGCGGTTTCTCCAGCCAGAGTCAGTCGGTACTCGCTGAATTGTCACTTTACCTTGCTGAGCTGTCACTTGTTCTCTGAGCTGAATAAAAGTACCGATTGCTCCAAACCCTGTCTCTGGGTCTACTTCACTGGCGACGAACGGACGGAAGAAACTTCGCGTGCAACATGGACAAAATCCAGATCGGCCAGGCTCCGGAACTCTTCGATCCCGAGAAATCGACATGGGACGAGTACATGGCCACCTTCGAGATATTCCTCGAGGCGGCGGGAATGCAGGACGCCGAAGCCGATCGCAGACGGGCTATTTTCCTTAACTACTGCGGCGCAGAAATCCGCAGACTAGCCCAGACTCTCACCGAACCAGAACAAGCAAGAGCCACAGCGTGGGACGTCCTACAACAAAAACTGGCGAGCCACTTCAAGCCGACCAAACCAGCCATGGTTTTTCGGCATCAATTCCACATGATGGTTCAGAGGGAAACCGAGTCGATCAGCCAGTTTACAACGCGGCTGCGAACGGTACTTGCTCAATGCAAGTTTAAAGACCCGGAAGCTCGCCTCACCGACGCCCTGGTTTTCGGCATGAAAAGCAACACGGTGAGAAACAAACTCCTCATCGAAGAAGAGCCGACTCTACAAACCGTAATTAAACTGGCGCAAACCGCAGAAGCAGCCGACGCGGCGGCAAGAGAATTGAAAGAGCACGGAAGGCGAGAAATCATTGCGAAAATCGACGCCGCATCTCCCAGCGCCGTGGAAACAGACAACCCCAGCCAACAAAGTTCCAGCGGAGACAACTGCCTCCTGGTGCAAGACCAGCCGAGACACCTGAGAGCTTCTCACCCAGCCCCCTGCGCGGGCTGCCGGGGAAATCACCAGCGCCATCGATGCCCCTTCCGGGACGCTACATGCCGCCGTTGCAACCGGAGAGGCCACATCGCCATCGCGTGCAGAGCAACAGCGCCAGAGGACACATTTGCCACACCGCAATACCAGCGACCTCAAAACCAGACCCCCCAAGCGCGAGAAAGGAGGCCATTCCGCAACGCGGGTCAAAGGAACTACTCAACAGCTAACCGAGACTACTATAGAGGTAACTCTCAATTTTCCGTGAATAACACGGCAACCAAAAAGGGGGCTAAAATTGTTATATCACTGTTACTCAATAACCAACCTTGCTCAATGGAGCTGGATACGGGCTCTAGATATACCATCATGCCCTGGGAAAAATTTAAACTGTATATGCCTAATGTATCTAAGGCTGACCTAAATCAAACCTCTTTGGTGATTAGAGACTTTCAGGGGGGAGTAATCTCGGTCTTGGGAACAGCAAATGTACCTATCGCATTCAAGAATGTTAAATGTACCCTTCCCATGCTTATTGTAACAGGGGCTAAGCACTCTCTTCTGGGTTTAGCATGGATGGAACCACTGGGGATCGAGATTTCAGGTGTGTGTAATGTAAACTGTTATGATATGCCTAACTTCGTGAAAGAGTTCCCTGAAGTGTTCAGCCCCACACTGGGATTGTATAAGGGCCCCCCTATATCTTTCTCTATTGACCCCAAGGTTCCACCGATCAGACTAAAACCTCGCAGGGTCCCCCTGCCGCTCCTCCCCAAACTAGACATACAGCTGGACAAACTCATTAGCCAAGGTATTTTGGTCCCTGTGGAGCAGGGGCCATGGGAAACTCCCATAGTTACCCCTCTGAAGCCAGATGGCTCCTTAAGAGTTTGCGCTGATTACAAATCGACCCTAAACAAGGCACTCCAACACCACCCCTACCCCATCCCGGTTGTGCAACAACTGCTACACTCCCTGGGGGAGGGGAAAAGGTTCGCAAAGATCGACCTGGCGCAAGCTTACCAGCAACTTCCGGTCGATGAACAAACAGCGAACGCTCAAACAATTGTAACGCACAGGGGGGCTTTCAAATGCACGAGGTTACAGTTTGGGGTAAGCATAGCCCCAGGAATATTCCAGAGCATTATGGAACGCCTATTGTCAGGGGTAAATGGGGCCATTCCATACTTTGATGACATCTTAATTGCAGGGGAAAACCAGGAACAAGTAAACAAAAGAATAAGGGGAAAGGTACTCAAAATGTTACATGTGGGTCATCCTGGGATTGTCAGGATGAAGAGCCTAGCAAGGGGGCATTTATGGTGGCCAGGGCTGGATGCTGATATTGAAAGTTGGGTTTCAAAGTGTGATCCGTGCCAAGAGTCACGGCCCAGTCCCCCCAAAACAACTCCGGCTGAGTGGGAACAGCCTGCTGGTCCTTGGTCTAGAATCCACATTGATTTTGCTGGCCCAGTGGGGTCTCAGTATTTTTTAATAGTGGTTGATGCCTTCTCCAAATGGTTGGAAATAATAGCAATGAACAACATAACCACAAGCGCCACTATCAAGGTATTAAGCAGACTTTTTGCATCCCATGGTTGCCCAGATCTCTTAGTGTCTGACAATGGGCCACAGCTAACAGCCAGGCAATTCGAATTGTTCCTAGATGGCCTAGGAGTCAGGCATGCCCTCATCTCGCCTTATTCGCCCTGGGCTAACGGATTGGCAGAACGTTACGTACGGGTGGCAAAGGAGGCATTGCGCAGGTCAGGCCCTGGGGATGTGCAACAGAACTTGGACCAATTCTTACTCACCCAACACATTACCCCTAACTCGCACACACATGTAAGCCCTGCAGAGTTATTGATGGGAAGGAAGTTGAGGTCACCACTAGACAGGTTAAACCCAAGGTTCTGTATTAATAATAACCAAATGTGTATAAAACCTGAAAGAGAAATGTATCTGGGACAAAATGTATATGTAAAAAGTTTTGATGGAAATGTAAACTGGATGAAGGGAATTATTGTTAAGCAAAATGCACCTAAGACATATGTTGTTAAACTAGAGGATGGTCGTTTGTGGAAACGACACATAGACCACATTCGGAAGCGAACAGAAGAGCAATTGCCACAAACCGCTGACATGGACTCTCCCCCTTCAACAGACTTTAGCACATTGCCCGAAATAAGAGACACGCAAAGAGACTTATCGGGCCAGGGGGAACCATCCAGCGACGCCGAGCCATCCTCGTCCTCCGAAGCCTTCGTTGGGCCCGCCAGGCCAAGTCCGCCGCGCCGGGAGAACAGCGGCGAGCCATCCTCCACAGTCGATGGCGAAGGAGAAATTGAACTGCGCAGGTCAGCGCGAGCTCCTCGGAGGCCCCACCGATTGGACGACTTTGTCACATGGCTTTCTTGATGGATGTGTCCAACTATGAGGGGAGGGGTGTTGTATCCTGTAATGGCTACCTTGTAACTCTGTAAATAGTTTGTTCCTCTTTCAGCGCTGTCTGAGCCCAAGCAGGAAGTCGCTCCTGATTGGCTCAGACGCGGCCGGCTCTGGCTTTGGCGGGAACCGCAAATATATAAAAGGAGCGGTTTCTCCAGCCAGAGTCAGTCGGTACTCGCTGAATTGTCACTTTACCTTGCTGAGCTGTCACTTGTTCTCTGAGCTGAATAAAAGTACCGATTGCTCCAAACCCTGTCTCTGGGTCTACTTCAACGATGTCATCAGGTGACTTCCATGATCTAGGAAGACCTGATCCAAATTCTCTGCTTAAAATCACAGCCCTGGCAGTTAGCTATTTGAGACTTTTTAAAATATCAGGAGAAGCAGAAAATCCTTCTTCCCTTATATATGTCTCAGCTCAGCAAGAAGAGAAATTAAAGCTTTGACTTTATTATAAACCATCAATACAGCGTTGACGTTTAATGTTCACATAGATATTTTCCAGGATGTAGATCTCTATCTCTTCCAACAATCACCGCTGTAATAAAATCCATATAATTTACTACTGCCCACTAAAAACCTTCTCTTTCCATTCAACGTTCCCAGCATGATGGGTTTCACTAGAGAATTGGAGTTGTATAATATGTCCAAAATACAACATGGTAATTTGAGTCTAGTCATTTGTTTTTTGGAGTGAGAACTCAGGGTTGATTTGTTTCGATGATCTATTTGTTTATTTTCTTAACCATTTGTGGCACTCTGAAAAGTCTTCCTTAGCACCAAATTTCAAAAGCATCTATCTTGCTCTTCCACGCTGTTTCTATCTTGCTTCTCTAAAGGCCAACTTTCACTTCTGTAGAGCAGTGTTTCCCAACCTTGGCAACTTGGAGATATTTGGACTTCAACACCCAGAATTCCCCAGCCAGCATTCGCTGGCTGGGGGATTCTGGGAGTTGAAGTCCAAATATCTCCAAGTTGCCAAGGTTGGGAAACACTGCTGTAGAGAGTCATGGGGGAAAGCATTGCCTGAATGATTCTTTATGGTCTTTGTTTATTTTTATGGCCAAAGTTGGTTGGTTCTTTATGATCTTTATTTATTTTTATTTATAATATTTTTATTTATTTTTTGTTACATAACTCAGAACAGTGAATATCTAATACTCTTTCCCCTTCCTATTTCCCTCACAACAACCCTGTAATGACTGACCCAAAGTAACCACCAGCTTTCATATCTCACAGCCTCCTGGTGGTTTTCATACCTAAGGTGGGACTAAAACTCACCATCTTCTGGTTTGTACCCTGGTTCCTTTTGTGACTGTTCTATCAAGTGTTCGTCTGCTGGTTCCATCCCCCTCCCCAATAATTGATCCCCAAAGGCAGAAACTATTCTAAATTTCTAATGGAAAGCAAATTCTGGTACTGCTATTCACTGTCTGTTCCATTTTAGGGAGGAGGAGGAGGGGGAGCAGGAGGAGGAGGAGGAGGAGGAGGAGGAGGAGGAGGAGGAGGAGAAGAAGAAGAAGAAGAAGAAGAAGAAGAAGAAGAAGAAGAAGAAGAAGAAGAAGAAGAAAGATCAAAAGCAACATGAGAAAATATTATTTTACTGAAAGAGTAGTAGATCCTTGGGACAAACTTCCAGCAGACGTGGTTGGTAAATCCACAGTATCTGAATTTAAACATGCCTGGGATAAACATATATCCATTGTAAGATAAAATACAGGAAATAGTATAAGGGCAGACTAGATGGACCATGAGGTCTTTTTCTGCCGTCAGTCTTCTATGTTAAGAAGAAGAAGAAGAAGAAGAAGAAGAAGAAGAAGAAGAAGAAGAAGAAGAAGAAGAAGAAGAAGAAGAAGAAGAAGAAGAACAACAACAACAACAACAACAACAACCAACTTTGGCTCCTCCCCAAAGTACTCCAAGGGCCATAAAAGTTGCAGCTCCATGCCCCAAATGGAAATCAGATATCTGACTGCTTTCTAATCTTTTTTTTAATTGCTTAATGGTGCCAACTTTTGATAGGAGAAATTCCTACCGGGACAGGGTTAATTAGATGTTAAGGTAGATGTTGTTTGCTTCAGCAGGTTACCAGGAGAGAAAATGTGTATAATATTTTGATGCCCACCTTGAATTCCTGCCCTCCTGCTTTTTTAAATTGATTCCTTTGATACCAACATCAATCAACAAATTGGAAGCCTCCTCCTCTCTGTGGCAACCCTTCATATACCTATATACTGTATAGCTATCATGTCCCCTTTGGCCCTCCTTTTCTCTGGGCTATCCATGCCCAGTTCCCGCAATCTCTCTTCGTAAGTCTTGGTTTCAGTGAATGGATGTGAATCGGGTGGGTTCCACTTACCTTCGCCATCGGTTCGCATCGCAACATTTAACACACGTGTGCTCGATATGCTCGTGCATGTCCTCATACAATTCTGCTTCCACGCATGCGCAGTAGCTGGAATCAGCCCAAAACACAGCTAAGGAGCTGATCAGCTGTGCTTCAGGTAAAGGAATAAAGGTATGTATAAACCCGGGGTCAGCAGGGGGAAAAACTTCTAAACAGTATAAAAAAATGAGAAAAACAGAAAACAATGAAAAATCAGAAAAAACTTCCAAACAGTAAAAAAAAAAAAACCGGTATTTTTTTTTTAAAAAAAGATGGCGACAACCACAGAATGGCACTGACCAAACTAGATCTGTGATGCCACCGTGACATCACCAGCAGGTCACTATGGGTTCGGTGATCCAGTCTGAACTGAGAGGAAGCCATCCCTGATGTGAATAGTGCTGCAAAACTTTCTTTTAACAGACAGATGGGCAAAGAGCAGTGGTGGGCAGCAGCCAGTGCTCCTAGGTGTGCGGCTCCAGTAGAAAAACCCCAGATATGTGCGCAGCTGTGCGCCCTCGGTTTGCCCCTGCATGAGATTCGGCTTCTGAGCATGTGCAAGTCAAATATCATGTGAGGACATAGGCGAGAGTGTGATTTTGGCTATTTTTGCCAATTTTTTTGTTTCCGCGCAAAAACAAAAAATATGGGTGAAAATAGCCTAAATCTCATTCTCGCATGTGCCCTCGCGTGAGATTTGGTGTGCTGCGCATGAGCCCACAATGGCCTCTGAGGGAGCTCTGGTAGAAGGTGTTGTACATACCTCTTAATCAGTTGGAGGATGATGAAGATACTGAGGACTCAGATTCAGATAGTTTTTATGAAGTAGTGGGGGGCCCGGGGTTACAGGTAGTAGAACAGGTGGGAGGCCAGCCACAGGATGGGCCTATGAGTTCAGGATCTAGCGAGGGAGAATCAGATGCTCGCTGGGTTAATCCTAAATTCAGAAGAATTCAGAAATGTGGAGAGCAAAGGTCTGGAAGAAGATATTAAGGAGAGGAATGGGTTAAATATTGTAGTGAGGTAATTGGCACATCAGGGGGCTAGTGGAGAAGAAGGGTGGAGTTTCAACGTTGCTGTAAAAAAATATGGAGGGATTTTTCTCGCCACACTAAAGTAAACCATAGTATTTTGTATTGTATTTAGTCAGTGCGACTGTTTTTTATAGCTATGTAGTTAGGAAATAAATCTTGTCTCAATTAAGCAGGAAAAGGAATGTGAAGAATGCGGCTAGAAGAGAGATAACGTACCATTTTATGTCGGAAATTTGTTGAAGTACAAGAGAGCAGAGAAATAAATGGAATTGCTTTATTCATGAAATGATGCATTTAATGAGAATTATTTGTAATTACTAAACTTCTACCAGAAACCAGAACAGAAGGTAAGAAAAGTGGCCCTTCGTTGTCAGGCAGGTATGTCTACTATTAATTCTGTTAAACTGAACAGTGCTTATCCACATTTTCCAGATTAGAAGATTTTTGGCACTGATAATGAACAATAGCCCATGAAGGGGGTGCCTCTCCCCATGTTTTTTAAAAATTGAAATTATAAATATTAGTTTCTTTTTTTAAAAAAAAAGCACACAATAATTTCAAAAATACTTTTGAGCAGGAAATATTATAGGTAGTGCTCGGCTTGCAACAGTTCATTTAGAGACCGTTCAAAGTTACAACGGCATTGGAAAAAAATGACTCATGCCCATTTTTCACTCTTATGACCATTGCATCATCCCCTTGGTCAGGTAATGAAAATTTAGATGCTTGGCAAGTGGTTCATATTTATGATCGTTGCTGTGTCCCAAAATCCTGGGTGTCAACAAGCTCAAACTCAACCCAGATAAGACGGAGTGGCTGTGGGTTTTGCCTCCCAAGGACAATTCCATCTGTCCGTCCATTACCCGGGGGGGGGATTATTGCCCCCCTCAGAGAGGGTTCGCAACTTGGGCATCCTCCTCGATCCACAGCTAACATTAGAACATCATCTTTCGGCTATGGCAAGGAGGGCGTTTGCACAGGTTCACCTGGTGCACCAGTTGCGGCCCTATTTGGACAGAGAGTCATTGCTCACAGTCGCTCATGCACCTTGAGGTTTGACTACTGCAACGCTCTCTACATGGGGCTACCTTTGAAAAGTGTTCGGAAACTTCAGATAGTGCAAAATGCAGCTGCGAGAGCTATCGTGGGGTTACCTAAATTCGCCCAGGTCTCTCCACTCCGTGGTTTGCATTGGCTGCCAATCAGTTTCCGCAATTCAAAGTGTTGGTAATGACCTATAAAGCCCTACATGGCATCGGACCAGAATACCTCAGGAACCGTCTTCTGCCGACTAATCCCAGCGGCTGATAAGGTCCCACAGAGTTGGTCTTCTCTGGGTCCTGTTGACTAAACAATGATGTCTGGCGGGCCCCAGGGGAAGAGCCTTCTCTGTGGCAACCCCAGCCCTCTGAAATCAACTCCCCCCAGAGATCAGAACTGCCCCCGCCCTCTTTGTCTTTCGTAAATTGCTTAAGACCCACCTGTATCGCCAGGCATGGTGGAATTGAGGTATCTCCCCAGGCTTATATAGTTTTATGTATGGTATGCTTGTGTTGTATGGTTTTAAATGACGGGTTTTTAGATGTTTTTTAGATATTAGATTTGTTACATTGTCACATTGTTATTATTATTGTTGTGAACTGACCAGAGTCTGCGGAGAGGGGCGGCATACAAAACTAATAAATTATTATTATTATTATTATTATTATTATTATTATTATTATTATTATTATTATTATATTGAAATTTGTTTTCCAAGTCAACTTTTTGTTTTGCTTTCAAGTCAACTTTTGCTCTTTAATTTCTTCCAACTACCTCCAAGTTTTATACCAATACTTCCTTGCATGGGGGCACATCCACCATATGTGATAGTCTATTCCAGATTTGTAATTGCATCTCCAGCATTTGGGGGATAAATTTGGAAACATTTTGCCTAATCTCACTGTGGGTAAATGCCACCTATAAAACATTTTGTAAAAGTTTTCTTTGTATGCCTCTGCTGTCGTAAATTTATAGTTCCTTTCCTAAAGTTTGTCCCATTGTTCTAATTCTATATTATGCCCAAAGTTTCTTTTATGGTTTCTTCCTCCATTTTATATCTTAGCAAAAAGTTTTATAGTTTTGTAACCATTCTTCTCTCTGTTCCTAATAAAATTTTATCCACACATATGCCACGCTGTTCACAGTCTTTTTTGAATCTTGTTTGAATTTGTAAGTATAGCCACCAATGTATACTTATTCCCTGTTTTTTCAAGTCTTGAATTGAGTTAAGTCTCCTTTTTCTGAATAACTTACCATTTTATTTAAATCAATGCTATTTGTGTATATTATTGCTTTCGTTGTTGATAGCCAGTTTGGGATTTTTGTATAATGATTTTTTAAAATCTTTACCCAGACATTAAAGAGAGTTTCCCTTATTATGTATCTTTGGAAATAAGAATTGACTTACTTTTTCCATCCCAGAGAAAATCATGCCAACCTAACTGAAGGTCATGACATTCTAATGTTCTTTTATTTTTGAGCTGAATCCCATCTTTAAGCCATGTCAATCCAGCTGCCTGACAGTAAAGCTCCTAGTCCAGGAATCCAAAGCCACCCTGGTTTCTAATATCTTGCAAGAGTTTAAATTTGATGCACAGTTTTTCCCCCCTGCCCTTATAAAATTAGATATTATTTTATTTATTTGGTCAAAAAAATATTCTCTAATTTTACCGGTATTGTTTGAAAGAGGTCTAACAGTTTGGGTAATATGTTCATTTTAATCATCAAAATTCTGCCACATCTTTACAGCGAATGGATGTGAATAGTGCAGCAAAACTTTATTTTAACAGACATATGGGTATGGAGGTATGTGTGCTATTAGGTCTGCTATACTGAACAGTGATTATCCACATTTTCCAGATTAGAAGATTTTTGGTACTAACAATCAAAATTAGCTCATGAAAGGGTTGCCTCTCCCCATTTTTTAAAAAAAGTTTGAAATTATCAACATAGTTTTTAAAAAAAACACGCACACAATAATTTCAAAAATACTTTTGAACAGGAAATATTACAGGTAATCCTCAGCTTGGAACAGCTCATTTAGTGACCATTCAAAGTTACAACGGCATTGAAAAAAGTGACATGACCATTTTCCATTCTTATGACCATCATAACATCTCTTTGGTCACGTCGTGAAAATTCAGCTGCTTGGCAAGTGGTTCATATTTATGATCGTTGCTGTAACCCTGTAGAACAGATTAAATACCAGAAGTTGTGAATCCTCCAAGACTGGATGTTTTTAAGAAAGCATTGGATAATCATTTGTTTGAAATGATGCAAGGCAGGGATGACGAATCTAGGGCACATATGGCACAGGAAGCCCAATCTGCTGGCACATGAGCTGTTGCCGTAGCTCAGCTTCAACATGCATGTATATGCTGGTGAGGTGATTTTTGCCTCACACAGAGGCTCTGGGAAGGGTTTTTGGCTCCCAGAGAGCCTCTGGGGGGATGAGGGAGAGCCTGGGGAGGGTGAAATACAAGCCTACTGGGCCCACTAGAAGATGGGAAACAGGCTGTTTCCGGCCTCCAGAGGGCCTCCAGGAGGCGAGGAAAGCTGCTTTTGCCCTCCCCAGGCATTAAATTATGGGTGTGGGCACTCACACATGTGCGATAACATACTCCTTTGGCACCCAAGGAAGAAAGGTTTCGCCATCACTGATGTAGGGTTTCCTACCTAAACGGGGTTGAACTAGAAGACCTCCAAGGTCCCTTCCCACTCTGTTGTTGTTGTTGTTGTTGTTGTTGTTGTTCTTCTTCTTCTTCTTCTTCTTCTTCTTCTTCTTCTTCTTCTTCCTCTTCCTCTTCCTCGTCTTCTTCTTCTTCTTCTTCTTCCTATTATCCCCTTTGCCCATGTAGTTTTTGTGTATGATTCCATTGTGTGCTTGTTTTTTATATATTGGGGTTTCTTTTTTTGGACTTTTTAACCTAAAACTGTAATTTAGATTGCTAAATATTAGATTTGTTACTATGTACTGTTTTTTACCATTGTTGTGAGCCGCCCCGAGTCTGCGGAGAGGGGCAGCATATAAATCCAATAAATCTAATCTATTATTATTATTATCATCATCATCATCATCATCATCATCATCATCTTATGGTTTCGTTTTGCAATCTTCTGACAAGTATAGTCAAAATGAAAGTCAGTTTCACTTAACATTGCTAACTCAACAACTACATGATTCACTTAACAACTGTAGCAAGAAAGGTCATAAAATGGAGCAAAACTGACTTAACAAATGTCTCACTTAACAACATAAATGGACTACCTGGGGTTAGTTACAACAGAACAATCCATGGAATTGGAAAGATTCTAATTCGAAACCAGGCACCTTTAAAAATTAAATCATAAAAAAATATATTGTTTTGATTTTTAATTGATTTGGTCTACAGATATTAATGATCATAATCTTTCCAGACTGAATTAATTTTCTTTCTTTTCACACTGTTCAGGATGTTAAATCCCTAGCAGTTGAAATCCTTGGTGAAAAAGTAATGAGGCCCTCTGCACATTTTGTACAAGCAGGAAAATTATACAAGATTGGTTTAACCAGCCAGCAACTAAATAAGAGCAATTTTTGTGATAAAGAATGCTTACATAACCTGGGAAAGTCAAATCTTTTGCAGGGCTGACTGGGAGGATTGAGAGGGGCTTTTCCATAAAGTTGCACACAGAAACTACATTCCAGGCAGGAAATATGAGTTAAGAGCTTCTTCTAATAGGATTTTTTTTCCCATTCTTTATTCACCCATCCTCTGAATTCCAGGCTAAAGAAAAAAGCCCACAGTAAACTTGTCTTTCACATGTAAGAATAGCATGGGACTAATCTGAAATAAGTGGCAAGTAGGCAGCACATAGTCTTCCCCAATCTGACACTTTCCAGATCAGGGGTCATCAAACTTGGCAACTTTAGGATTGTGGACCAAAATTATTAATAGTGGATACCGGCTGTATTTACCAGAACATGAAATATTTAATAATAGAAGGAATTACATTTTCCCTCTTCACATGATGATGTAAAGTTTACATTGATTGTTATTTATTTATTTATTTATTTATTTTTATTTATTCATTTGTCCAATACATAAATACAGAGGAAGAAAATAGACATGTGATAATATAAAAGAGGGTGAAAGTGAACTTAGAGGAGAGGATATATGAAAGGAAGAGAATATATAAGATAGGTGAAAGAAAGGAAAGACAATTGGACAGGGGACGAAAGGCACACCAGTGCACTTATGCACGCCCCTTACTGGCCTCTTAGGAACCTGGAGAGGTCAATCGTGGAGAGTCTAAGGGAGAAGTGTTGGGGGTTAGAGGTTGACACAATTGAGTCTGGTAATGAGTTCCACGCTTCGATAACTTGATTGCTGAAATCATATTTTTTACAGTCAAGTTTGGAGCGGTTCGTATTAATTTTGAATCTGTTGCGTGCTCTTGTGTTATTGCGGTTGAAGCTGAAGTAGTCATTGACTGGTAAGACATTGCAGCATATGATCTTGTGGGCAATACTCAGATCGTGTTTTAGGCATCGTAGTTCTAAGCTTCCTAGGCCCAGGATTGTTAGTCTATTTTCGTAGGATATTCTGTTATGATATTCTGTTATGATATTTGTTATGATGTTGTTGTTGTTTTCTTTTCTTCGTTGTTGGTGTTGTTTTCGTTTTCTTTTTTGTATTTTGTAAATGTATGTTTGTCTATTTTTGGTTGTTATGTTTTTAAAGAATTTAAGTAAAAACTATTTTAAAAAAAGATTGTGGACTTCAGCTCCTAGAATTCTCCAACCAGAATAGCTGGAGTTTGAAGTTTATTGAAGTGTTGAAGTTTGAACACCTCTGTTCTAGATGTTTAAAATCAGTGCACAGGCAGGTCCTCAACTTACAACCACAACTGGAACCAGAATTTCCATGGCAAAGCAAGGCAGCTGGTAAATAAGTCATATTCAATCTCATGGTCTTTTTTCATTAACCATGGTTATTAAGTGTTCTGTCTGGGTTCCCCCAGACGTCAACACCAACTAAAAAGAGTAAGCAGACACGCTGGTAAAAAGCAAAGTCATTTTATATCTTTGAAAACAAACACAGATAACAAAAACTGTTCTTACAAACTGGAATGCTATGAAGCTTCACAGAAAAATCATGACGGCCAGGCTTCTTGCTGGCACACACACCACTGTAGATAATAAAACCCACGCCTCTCCCAAGTTTTCAGCCTTCGAGGCCACAAGCCAGAATCAGAGACGCCAAGGATCGAAGCAAGGTCACAGGACTCCCAAAAGATAACTCTCCACAATACAGGAAGGGCGGGCCTGCCTTTTCAACCTTTCTGAGGAGAACCACACCCAAACCCAGCTATTGCCTATTAGGGATGGAAATACCTGGCTAATTGTCCCCTTCGTTGTGCTGCCCTTCTCTGCCTCATATCTATGATGGCTTGTGCGTTCTCATCTAATGACTCCAGGCTACTCGCTGGGGAGAGCTCCCCCCCGGGGGTCTCAGGCTGTTCTCCCTCCTCCTCGTCCTGACATTCCTCTTCCCCGTCTGCCTGGTCCTCCTCCTCCTCCTGTTCCTCGTCCTCCCCCTCTGAGCATGGAGCTGGCAGAGTTCCAGCCGTTCCCTGAGGAGCCTCAGACTGAATCACAACATTAAGCGAATCATTCCAGTTCTTAAGTGAACTATGGAAATATGAAGGAAATCTGGCATCCCCATTGCTAGGAAGATCACAATTGGTAGTCACATGACCCTGGAAGAGTGTAACTGTTGTAAATGCCTGTCGGTTGCTAAGCACTATGGGAAGAAAACTCTGTTCTAGTTCCAACCTGGGAATTGGGGAAAGAGGGTCTCTGTTTATTTGAATGCCAGAACCCTCAGTGATAGTAACTATGTTTCTAGGATGGCTGACAATATGGTTGAATGAGTGGATGAATCTTTATAGGTTTCTGGGGTTTTGTGTTTGAGATGCTCCAAGGGGTTGTGCAATGTAGTGAACCTTGTGTCTTTTGCTATTTTAATGGTGGTGGGTAAATCCTATTATGTCCTAAAGATCATGTCCTGTCCTTAGAATTTGGATGGGGGTGTAAATTCTTAATCCCATCAGCTCCAGCCTTAGATTGGGAACTGGAACTGAAGATATTTTGTTTGTGAATAGGCTGGTCAGGATTTTTATAAATGGATACTCCGGTTTTCTCAATAGATCTAAAAGTATCTCATTCATAAAACTTAACTTTTGGAGAAACTACCTGGAGTGTTTCCTTGTAATGGAGAGAATTATTTGATCCTAAGAAAGCATTCTTTCTGGGGTGGTGGTTGATGACTTGCTAGAGCACCCTAATTTCGATCGCATGACTTTGGGAATGTTACAATGGTTGTAAGCATGAAGATTGGTTGTATAGTCATTTTTTTAGTGCCACTGTAATTTTGAATGGGCAATTACAGGCTACAGGCTACAATAAATATTCCAATAATAGAGAAGACACTACTACTACTACTACTACTACTAATACTACTACTACTAATAATAATAATAATAATAATAACAACAACAACAACAACAACAACAACAGAGTTGGAAGGGACCTTGGAGGTCTTCTAGTCCAACCCCACCAGCCCAGGCAGGAAACCCTACATTACTTCAGACAGATGGTTATCCAACATCTTCTTAAAACCATCCAGTGTTGGAGCATTTACAACTTCTGGAGGCAAGCTGTTCCACTGATTAATTGTTCTAACTTTCAGGAAATTTCTCCTTAGTTCTAAGCTGCTCTCTAAGGAAATTTAGGACCTTTGTAACTTCAAATGATCACTAAATGAATTGTTGTAAGTCAAAAACCTTTCCTGTATGTGAAAAACCTGCAGTCATTTTGTTATAGCTGCCCATCCCAGTAGAATTTAATCATACTTAAGCAGTAGGACATGATTTAACACATCCACACACTGTGATGTTTCCTATGGAGGTGGGGAAGGAGGAAGTCAATGAGTATGGAAAAAGCCCCCCCCCCCCAATATATTTGCTTCAGGCAGCAGAAAAGCAACTTAGAATATTGAAATAATTGCATTACATATAACATATTTTTCTGAGTATAGGATGCATCTTTTTCCTCCCTAAAAGAGGCTAAAAATTCGGGTGCATCTTATACTCTGAATGTAGCTTTTTTTCGAAGCTTTCCCCCCCCAAAGCCCTAACGAGGTACTAACAATCTTTCCAGCTCTTACCTTGCAGACTCTTTCATTATTACTCTTTGCGAAGAATGTTTTCCAAGCTCTAAGTCTTTGCAGGTTTTTTTTCATTGCTCTACTTGCTCAGAATGTTTCTTTCCAGCCCCAACCAGCTGCTAACAATGTTCCCAGCTCTTAACGGCTTGCAAGCTCTTTCATTGTTACTTTCTGCAAAGAATGTTTTCCAAGCTCTGAGTCTTTGTAGCCTTTTTTCATTGCTCTACTTGCTCCAAATGTTTCTTTCCAGCCCCAACCAGCTGCTAACAATGTTCCCAGCTCTTAACGGCTTGCAAGCTCTTTCATTGTTACTTTCTGCAAAGAATGTTTTCCAAGCTCTGAGTCTTTGTAGCCTTTTTTCATTGCTCTACTTGCTCCAAATGTTTCTTTCCAGCCCCAACCAGCTGCTAACGATGTTCCCAGCTCTTACCTGCTTGCAAGCTCTTTCATCAATACTCTCTCTGAATAAGGTTTTTTTAAAGCCCTAACCAGGGGATCAAAATAATGTGCTGAACCTGACCAGGTTAAGGAAGCTAGTCAGATGAATATCTGGGAGGCAGATATTTTTCCTTATTTTCTTCCCCCAAAACTAAAGTGCATCTTATACTCCAAAAATATGGTAGTTCCCTCCTTCCCTCCCCCCTAAATTCACTGGACAGATCAATCTTGGATTGAAAAATTGAAAAATTAATAAGGAAATAAAGGTTAGACTAGGCAATGTCTGACTCTAAATATAGTGCAAAGCAGCTGGGTAAAGGACAAATTACCACAAATTAGGTCAATCTCTGACAAACTGCCCTGCCACTCAGCCCAAGACTCTAGAGATGAATTTCTATGAACAGCCATGGCTGCCTTGGGTTACCCAACCAGTCTGCAAAATCTTGGTGTTTATTACCTTAAGCATCGGAGAAAGTTATTATCCAACAGTGATTCTTAGCATGACAAAAGAGCAAATAATTAGGTCCCTGGAGAATTAATTGTACAGATTTCATTTCATTTAAATTGTATTTAAATTTGAACCAGAAGATTTCTGCCCAATCCCTTTTCCTCAGTATGAAGGAAGGAAAAATATCACATTTGCTATTCCACTTTTCTTCGTGAGCTTCCTTAAATGGATATTTGTAGGGCACTAAGAAGTTTCAAATTACAGTGATACCTCATCGTACAAACGCCTCATCATACAAACTTTTTGAGATACAAACCTGGGGTTTAAGATTTTTTTGCCTCTTCTTACAAACTATTTTCACCTTACAAACCCACCGCCGCCGCTGGGATGCCCCACCTTTGGACTTCCGTTGCCAGCAAAACACTCATTTTTGCACTGCGGGGATTCCCCTGAGGCTCCTCTCCATGGGAAACCCCACCTCCGGACTTCCGTGTTTTTGTGATGCTGCAGGGGAATCCCAGCAACACAAAAATGGGCGCTTCGCTGGCAACGGAAGTCCGGAGGTGGGGTTTCCCAGTGAGGGGAGCCTCAGTGAAATCGCAGCATTGCAAAAACACAGAGGTCCGGAGGTGGGGCTTTGAGGACTTCAGTGTTTTTGCAATGCTGCGATTTCACTGATGCTCCCTTCACTGGGAAACCCCGTTGCCAGCCAAGCGCTCGTTTTTGCGATGCTGGGATTCCCCGGCAGCATCGCAAAAACACAGAAGTCCGGAGGTGGGCTTTCCCATGGAGGGGAGCCTCAGGGGAATCCCAGCAGCACAAAAACAGGCACTTCGGTTGGCAAAAGGGGTGAATTTTGGGCTTGCACACATTAATCACTTTTCCATTGATTCCTATGGGAAACAATGTTTCATCTTACAAACTTTTCACCTTAAGAACCTCGTCCCGGAACCAATTAAGTTTGTAAGACAAGGTATCACTGTATTTCTATAACATATTTAAATCATTTCAGCAGTTCCTTTTGCTTTCTAATAGTTAAATATTTCCACTCTTTATTATAAGATGGACCCAAATGTTTACAGATGATGCCATTTTTTTCTCATTTTAGAGGAGAAAGAAAAATAGCCTCGGATTACTTAAGAAGGCAAATTTATTTTCCTATTGATGAAGAGCTCAGCTTACTTTCAGAACCGAGCATCCAGTATTGCCACTGGCACGGTTGAATTACACATTAATTTCACTTTTTGAGCCAAATCCCTTGCTGAAAAACACTTCACTTCATGTTCACTGAAGTTTTAGCTCCAAAAGATTTAGAGCTGTGTTTCTCAACTTGGAAATGTTAAGAAGGGTGAACTTTTTAATTCCCAGAATTCTCCAGTTAGCCTTGCTGGCTGGGGAATTCCGGGAGTTAAAATTCACCCATCTTAAAATTGCCAAGATGGAGAAACAGTGATTTAGAATTAGGACCATGTAGTTAGTCCTCAACACATGACCTTAATGAAGCCTGCCTGTTATGGTTGTAAGTTGTGATGCTTGTAAAATAGGTCAGTCCCCTGACTCAACTGATTTAACAACAACCTGATTTAACAACCTTTTTTTTGTGGTGTTCATTAAACAAATGTGGCAATCATAAAAAAAGCAATAAAACAAACAGAGTGATTGCTTGCTCAGGCATTCTGGAAATTAAGGTCCACAGAGACTATAGTTGTCTACCTCTGGCCTAAGTCATTTATAGTTTTAATCACTTTTATCTGATAAACAGGTGTTGTGGTTGGCTCTGGCCCAGCTCCTGCCCCAGGGAATGTGGAGGTGGATGCAGGGGAAACTTCAACATGTCACAGGCCTGTGTTATTGCCGACAGAATCAGTTCAGAGTTTAGTTTCCTCAGATGAAGAAGAAGGTGGGAGTGACTCAGCAGATGAGGGCTTGGCACACAGCCAAGGCAGTCAATCTTCCTTATCTTCTATAGCTTCAGAGGATGACATTTTGGACCCACGCAAGTGCAGTATTATGCGTAGAAGAGACCAAGTAAGAACATATTACAGGAAATAAGGGAGGTCACCTGTGTTTGGGTGGGGCTCCAGTAATTAGGGCTGCTGCTATAAATAGCAGCATGTGGGTTTGGCCATTGTGGAAGAACATCTGTTGCAGTTTCGTCAGGAATCTTGTGTGCTGGACTTTGTTGCTTTTTCACGCCTTTGAAACCAAAGCAGAGCAGTGTGTGTGTGTGTCTCCCTTCGTTGGAAGAAGAAGGGGTGTGAAGTTTCTCCACAGCTGCTGGCTAAGTACTTAATGACATCTTAAGGGAAATTGTACAGACTACCTGGTTGTTTTGGGAAGAGTGCTCTTTGCAATACAAAAAGAGTGCTTAGTTTATTTTGACTTTTGTCATAAAGAACATTGTTTTGAATTTTCAAACGTGTGTTTGTGTGAAATTTGTATCCTTGAATTTTCGGGAGGCTCCTATCAGAGAGCCCGGCAGAACAACAGGTGGCGACCAGTGGAGACTTTTCAGTACAAACATAATATGATTCCCATCCCTTGCATCAATTAGCAGCTTATTTGATTGTGACTTCCGGACACTTTTCAAGCACATGTGTACAGTTATGCCATCCTTGCATGGAGGGGGGGGGTGTTTACTTACTGTCCCTACCAGTTTGCAAATGTGAGCCTGCACCTCTGAAAACACACATAATCTCCTGTGAATGTGCTTTGCTCGCACGCCTTCTGTGCATACACCCGGCCTCAAAAACATGCACAATGCACATATGAGCCGAGGTGGTGCAGTGGGTAGAGCACAGTACTGCAGGCCACTGAAGCTGACTGCTAGATCTGCAGGTCAGCGGTTCAAATCTCATCACCAGCTCAAGGTTGACTCAGCCTTCCATCCTTCCGAGTAAAATGAGGACCCGGATTGTGGGGGCAATAGGCTGGCTCTGTTAAAAAAGTGCTATTGCTAACATATTGTAAGCCACCCTGAGTCTAAGGAGAAGGGCGGCATAAAAAATCAAGTAAATAAATAAAATAAAATAAATATAAGATAGAATTGAGTCGGGACGGGAGGGTAGGGTGGCTTCACCTGCAATTTCTACTACCAGTTTAGATGAACTGATCTGAACCAGCTGAATACCACCTCTGCATTCTGGCTCAGTAAACCATGTTGTACCAGTCAAGATAGGATGTAACCAAAGATGGATAATAGTTATAACTATTTCTATTGGTAAATCAAACAATTGCTAAATCCAACTAGCTTAGGAAGGGTTGAATTGATGGACCAACTGAAGCCACTTTATAATGTCTTGGAATATTGCATCCAGTTTTGGTTGTCACAAGATAAAAAATATAGAGAGACTCTAGAAATAGTGCAGTCATAGGCCTCATTTTTCAGTGCTGTTGAAACTTTGAACGTTGTAACTTTGTCGCTAAATGAAGTGAGGACTACCAGTGTTTTGTTATTGTGACTTGCAAGGTCAATATGAACTGAGAGTCAAGTGTGAAAATACTGATGGATGTGCAACCCCATTCAAAGCAAGCCTTACCTCAACTCTAGAATTCAGCTTTCTTTGTATCAACCAAATTATGTTTGGATTTAATTTCAGCTTGTTTTCTCTGATCTAACCTATTAATGAGTTGGCCCTATGCCCTGCAGAATTCCCCTTGGGGGAGAGAGAACACTTTCCTTCTTTTATCTCATTTTATCTAAATCTGAGGAGAATTCTAAGAAATTAGCATGCTGGGCATGAATAGTTATATTGAATTGATGCTGTGGACTTGAACAGCAAACATTCAGAAAACCAGTAGATTACCAAAAAAACCAGTAGGCAACAAAAAAAATCAGGTTTTCTTCCATTTTTTATTTTTTCCCCACCTTCTCACATACAAATTAACATGTACAAATCTTGCAATGTTACAAACAACATACATAATTGCACACCTTTTTCCATTGTTCATAAGTTAATATCTTATTTTATTCTTTTCAGATTTCAAATCAGATCTTTGTTGTTTTCCCTTCAAGAAAATAAATGAATGAAAATAATAACCAGTTTTATATTCTCAGAGACGTTTTTTAAACATACACTGCTCAAAAAAAATAAAGGGAACACTTAAACAACACAATATAACTCCAAGTAAATCAAACCTCTGTGAAATCAAACTGTCCACTTAGGAAGAAACACTGATTGACAATCAATTTCACATGTTGTTGTGCACATTCAACTTTGTACAGAATGAAGTATTCATTGAGAATATTTCATTCATTCAGATCAAGGATGTGTTATTTGAGTGTTCCCTTTATTTTTTTGAGCAGTATATATTCTTAGGTGTATTTGTAGATTTTTTTGTTTGTTCTTTAAATACAAAATGGAAGTTGGAACAGAGTTCTTTTCAGATGGGGTGGGGGAGTAGAATGTCTAAATTTCCAACCTCTAGGCTGAATGAGTCACGTGCTGGCCATGCCCATGTCCGGTTTAGCGAAGGGGTAACACTGGCAGTTGGAACAGAATTCTTTTCAGGTGGGGAGGGAGAGTAGAATGTCTAACTCCTTAGCATCAGAGCATGTTAATATAAAATTGTATAAAAATACCAATGATCTGTCATTACAAAAAAGACATTCTTAGCAAGCATCTAGAAGCCATGAGGAACATAGAAACATAGAAGACTGACAGCAGAAAAAGACCTCATGGTCCATCTACTCTGCCCTTATACTATTTCCTGTATTTTTATCTTACAATGAATATATGTTTATCCCAGGCATGTTTAAATTCAGTTACTGTGGATTTACCAACCACATCTGCTGGAAGTTTGTTCCAAGGATCTACTACTCTTTCAGTAAAATAATATTTTCTCATGTCGCTTTTGATCTTTCCCCCAACTAACTTCAGATTGTGTCCCTTTGTTCTTGTGTTCACTTTCCTATTAAAAACACTTCCCTCCTGAACCTTATTTAACCCTTTGACATATTTAAATGTTTCGATCATGTCCCCTCCTTTTCCTTCTGTCTTCCAGACTATACAGATTGAGTTCATGAAGTCTTTCCTGATACGTTTTATGCTTAAGACCTTCCACCATTCTTGTAGCCCGTCTTTGGACCTGTTCAATTTTGTAGGTGAGGTCTACATATGTGACAAGTTTCAATTTTGTAGGCTTTACAGTTCTGAACGCTTCATCAGGAGTGAGTGGTATTTGGCTTTTATAGAGAGAGATGAAACAGGGCAACAACACAGTCTAGTTCAGATGTATACATGTACATGGCGAGAGAAACAAATCTTGTGAGTTTACTAGATGGATGGCATAGGGAACAAGGCTGTTACCAAATCTGACAGTCCTGCTAGAAATACAGAGGGAATCAATAGAAATAGACCGTGAAGTGGGTGGGTGGTTTCTCTAACAATGCTCTGAGCTCTAAGCACATAGCACTTATAAAACCTGGATAAAAGCTAGCTACATCGTGCAAAGGAAGTTTGGGATGGTATGGGATCTTTTCGTCAAAGACTACAGAGAGAAGGAAATGAGAGGGTTTTTTCCCCCCCCAGCAAAATTTTTATTTTCATTCCATACAGATCCTAACACATCTGTAATTATTACTGAGAGGATTGCCTGTATACCGTCCCTGTCCTACTGTCCCCATTTACTCGGACCCAGGGGTGGGCTGCTGCCCGGACCGGGGGGGGGGGGGCGGAACACAGTGTGGTAGTGAAAATGGGGCTCCACCCCAGAGCACCCAATTTGCATTGAAAGATGTTGAAAGAAAATACAGGGCGTCCTGCATAAGCCACACCCACAGTCCGGTAGTAAAAATGTTGGTAGCCCTTCACTGCTCGTACCTAGGTCCTGTGTTCATGTCCATCTTATACCTGTTATCCAGTGAAAGACTGCTACCAGAAGGGTAAGGTGCTCCATTCTGGTAGCAATTTTGAAGATGCATGTGCCGCTATGTGCATGCCGGAACCGCCTGCTACAGCACGAATCCCAGCGACCTATAAGGTCCCACAGAGTTGGCCTTCTCCGGGTCCCGTCAACTAAACAATGTCGTTTGGCGGGCCCCAGGGGAAGAGCCTTCTCTGTGGCGGCCCTGGCCCTCTGGAACCAACTGCCCTCGGAGATTAGAACTGCCCCCACCCTCCCTGTCTTTCGTAAACTACTCAAGACTCACTTATACCACCAGGCATGGGGGAGTCGAGACATCTTTCCCCCAGGCTTTTTTTTAATACTTTGTTTTATGTTTGGTATGAATGTGCTGTTTGGTTTTTTAAATAATGATGGGGTTTAATATGTTTTTTAATATTAGATTTGTTCCACTGCTATATTGTTTTTATTACTGTTGTGAGCCGCCCTGAGTCTTCGGAGAGGGGCGGCATACAAATCTAATGATAAATAAATAAAATAAATAAAATAAATAAAATAAATAAAATAAATAAAATAAATAAAATAAATAAAATAAATAAAATAAATAAAATAAATAAAATAAATAAAATAAATAAAATAAATAAAATAAATAAAATAAATAAAATAAATAAAATAAATAAAATAAATAAAATAAATAAAATAAATAAAATAAATAAAATGAAATAAAATGAAATGAAAGAAATGAAAGAAATGAAAGAAATGAAAGAAAGAAATGAAAGAAATGAAAGAAATGAAAGAAATGAAATGAAATAAATAAATATAATGAACTAAATGAACTAAATGAACTAAATAAAATGAATAAAATGAATAAAATGAATAAAATAAATAAAATAAATAAATAAAATAAAATAAATAAAATAAATAAAATAAATAAAATAAATAAAATAAATAAAATAAATAAAATAAATAAAATAAATAAAATAAATAAAATAAATAAAATAAATAAAATAAATAAAATAAATAAAATAAATAAAATAAATAAAATAAATAAAATAAATAAAATAAATAAAATAAATAAAATAAATAAAATAAATAAAATAAATAAAATAAATAAAATAAATAAAATAAATAAATGCCCCCACATGAGAGTTTGCTTCTGTGCATGCACAGCAAGGGAAATCTTGTGTGAAGACGTCATGAGAGTGAGATTTCGGTGATTTTCACTTACTTTTTGCCTCTACACATGTGCAGAAGCAAAAATTTTGGCGAAAATCACCAAAATCTCGCTCATGCCGGCATCTTCACACAACATTTTGTTTGCTACACATGCGCAAAAGCAAAATCTCATGCCGATGGGCACACACACCGGGGCTACATGCCCCGCGACGGCATCAGAGGGCACACTGGTAGCGCCAAAGACAGCAGACCTCCCCTGCTGTTATCTTGTATAAGTTTTGACAAACTAACTAAATAATGATAAAAGAATAATAATAGTTTTGGAGATGTGTCCATTGTTCCATGGAAGCGTGGACTGAGTTGTCCGTTGTTTGTTGTCTGTTCATACTGGGCTGGCTAATATAACAGGTCTGCAGGCGTGAGGTTATCCCACAGTTCAAGATTTGACAGAGAAGATAATACAATCAAGAGTTCTTTAGAACAGAATTCATTGAGAAGCACAGGGACAGCCTTGAAGAAAGCATGCAACAGGAGATACATAAATATCAGCTTAGCCCCCCCAAAAAAGGGGAGAACGAATAAAAAAGAAGTTCTAAATTATTCACCTTTGTTCTCTTTGGTGTAAGGATGGGAAAAAACAAATTCTATTGTTACAGAGCATAATAGAGCTGTGAAGCTGTTTCCCTTCCCTATTGTACCTCAAATGTCTGTCATTGAGTAGGACATAGAATATAGAATCATAAGGCTAAATGGGGCCTCAGAGGTCATCTGTTCCAACCCTCTAATGAAGCTCCAGTAATGGAACGCCTACAGTTCCAGGAGGCAAGCTATTTATCAATTAATTGCTCTCCCTGTCAGAAAATTTCTCTTTACTTCTATCTTGTATCTCTCTTTGACAAGCTTCTACCTATTACTTCTTGTTCTGCCCTCTGGTTGTTTAGAGAAAAAGTCAATCCCACAAATTTTTCATTTTAATTCCCCGGAGGATTCTCAGAATATGTCGGAATATCAATGCAGAATCTGCTGATGATTTATAAAAGCAGCTCTTCATCTTTTTGGGACTGTGAGATAATCGAGCAACATGTGCACTGCCCTAAAATGCCCATTTTATACTCCCCAATAAGGAATCCAGATCTTGAAGTGATTCCGCAATCTTTTCCTTCATTACCCAATAATGTAACTGCAACAATATCGCCAAAAAAGCTTCTAGAGTTGTTAACCTGATCCTACGCAGCTTCTGCTCAGGCAATCTCACACTACTCACAAGAGCCTACAAAACTTTTGCCAGACCCATCTTAGACTACTGCTTATCTGTCTGGAACCCATACCACATCTCAGACATCAACACCCTTGAAAATGTCCAAAGATATTTCGCCAGAAGAGCCCTTCACTCCTCCACTCAAAACAGAATATCCCTCGAAAATAGACTAACAATCCTGGGCCTAGAAAGCTTAGAACTACAGCGCCTAAAACACGATTTGAGTATTGCCCACAAGATCACATGCTGCAACGTCCTACCGGTCAATGACTACTTCAGCTTGTGTTATCGGTGGTGTTGAAGAATTTTACATAATCGGCGAAGAGGACACAGTTGCTTCTGATGTAATCGCAAAGGTCATTGATGTAGAGAATGAAGAGTGTTGGTCTCTCTCTTTACCTCTCTCTGAGTGCTTGTTATCTCAATTCATCTCGTAGTTAACAGACTGATAATGTATTCCGTACATTTTTAAACTAATGGTGCCTCTTCGATAATCATTATGTTTAAACGTTTACATCTTTTCTTTGTATATACTTCTCCACTCGAAACAGAATATCCTAGGAAAATAGACTAACAATCCTGGGCCTAGAAAGCCTAGAACTACGGCGCCTAAAACACGATTTGAGTATTGCCCACAAAATCATATGCTGCAACGTCCTACCGGTCAATGACTACTTCAGCTTCAACCGCAATAACACAAGGGCACGCAACAGATTCAAACTTAATACGAACCCACTCCAATCTTCACTGTTAAAAAACATGATTTCAACAATCGAGTTATCGAAGCGTGGAAATCATTGCCGGACTCAATTGTGTCAACCCCTAACCCCCAACATTTCTCCCTTAGACTCTCCATGATTGACCTCTCCAGGTTCCTAAGAGGCCAGTAAGGGGCGTACATAAGTGCACTGGTGTGCCTTTCGTCCCCTGTCCAGTTGTCTTTCCTTTCTCTCACTTATCATATATATTTTCTTTCTTTCATATATCCTCTCCTCTAAGTTCACTTTACCCTTATATATATTACTACATGTCTATTTTTCTTCCTATGTATTTGTGTATTGGACAAATGAATAAATAAATAAATAAATAAAAAGTTTGAAGACAGGTTTTAAAACTCTTCTTTCAGTGCTTGTCATAACTTCAGATGCTTGTTGAAGGAATGGCCGTAACTCGAGGACAGCCTGTATTACACAAGCAATATCACTGAACGATCTTTATGTCATTTCAAAAGATTACCATTGGTGATTTCATCTATCTATTTTCATCTTAATAGGAATGCTTTAGGAATTGTTTTAAATATATTTTGATACATATGGAAATCTTTGAAAAATACATATGGAAATCTTCGGGAAATTTAAACTATTTTCCCATGGTAGTGATAAGTAAGGGATTTCTGTATTGTTATCCAAACCCACCCATCCCCAATTTTATCAAATTCTGAGGAATTCACTCAGGTTTGTTTATAAGGTACTGTATACCGTTCCTTAACTTTACTCTCTGGCAGCCCCGCTAATAATGCAAGTAAAGTCCAGTAGGGGTCGCTGTGCCCCAGGATAGGATTCTCTCTCTCTCTCTCTCTCTCTCTCTCTCTCTGTGTGCGTGTGTCTGTGTGTGAGTGTGTGTGTGTTTGCTCTCTCTCTCACACACACACACTTTCCAACTGTACTTTGGAATCCTTCCTATTTAGGTGAGCATGACACAAGAGGTGGAAAACATGTTTCAGAAACAGCAAGGAAAGATGGTGAGACCTCCATCTATCAGAAGACTTCTGTGTGAAAAGGGATTACACAGCAAAGATAGGCATCTAGCCCAGGGATGTGTCAAACTGGCAGCCCAAGGACCGGATGCATCATGTGCAGGCCATGCCCACCCCAGCTCCACAATGGGGAAAAACATCCCGATACGTGACAGCAATGTGACACCGCAAGTTGAACACTTGTGATTTAATACAAGCCCCATTTGATACAGTGACATCTTATCATAAAAGGATGTCATTGGCATCATGATGTCATTGTGTATGGTGATGTTGTGTCAAGTTACACAAATTTCAAAATAACCTAGTGATGCCCACAATTTATTTATTTATTTATTTATTGGATTTGTATGTCGCTCCTCTCCGTAGACTCGGGGCGGCTAACAACAATGATAAAAACAGCATGTAACAATCCAATCCAATACTAAAATAACTTTAAAAAAACCTTATAAAAACCAAACATACATACAGACATACCATGCGTAAATTGTAAAGCCTAGGGGGAAAGAATATCTCAGTTCCCTCATGCCTGATGGCAGAGGTGGGTTTTAAAAAGTTTACAAAAGGCAAGGAGGGTGGGGGCAATTCTAATCTCTGGGGGGAGTTGGTTCCAAAGGGCCGGGGCCGCCACAGAGAAGGCTCTTCCCCTGGGTCCCACCAAATGACATTGTTTAGTTGACGGGACCCAGAGAAGGCCCACTCTGTGGGACCTGACTGTTCGCTGGGATTCGTGCAGCAGAAGGCGGTTCCTGAGATACCCTGGTCTGGTGCCATGAAGGGCTTTATAGGTGATGACCAACACTTTGAATTGTGACCAGAAACTGATCGGCAACCAATGCAGACTGTGGAGTGTTGGTGTTACATGGGCATTTTTGGGAAAGCCCCTGATAGCTCTCGCAGCTGCATTCTGCACGATCTGAAGTTTCCGAACACTTTTCAAAGGTAGCCCCATGTAGAGAGCATTGCAGTAGTCATGCCTTGAGGTGATGAGGGCATGAGTGACTGTGAGCAGTGACTCCCGGTCCAAATAGGGCGGCAACTGGTGCACCAGGCGAACCTGGGCAAACGCCCCCCTCGCCACAGCTGAAAGATGTTCCTCTAATGTGAGCTGTGGATCGAGGAGGACGCCCAAGTTGCAGACCCTCTGAGGGGGTCAATGACACCCCCCCCAGGGTGATGGATGGACAAATAGAATTGTCCTTGGGAGGCAAAACCCACAGCCACTCTGTCTTATCAGGGTTGAGTTTGAGTCTGTTGACAACCATCCAGACCCCAACAGCCTCCAGGCACTGGCACATCACTTCCACTGCTTCGCTGACTTCAATGTCATTCCTCACCTAAAAAGGCCCATGTGGATTTTTCAGGACCCTATTCAACATTAAACAGGATTTATGAATGGCCTTTTGGTCCATCTGGGCAAGCAATTGAATGTTGCACAGTTTCAAAGCGCAGGAATTCCCCGGAGCTTTAAACATATCGGAAATGTACTTTAGTTTTTTCTAAAAAATAATAATATGTTGTTATAGAAATATACTGCTCAAAAAATAAAGGGAACACTCAAAGAACACAACCTAGATCTGAATGAATGAAATATTGAATACCTTGTTCTGTACAAAATTGAATGTGCACAACAGCATGTGAAATTGATGGTCAATCAGTGTTGCTTCCTAAGTGGTCAGTTTGATTTCACAGAAGTTTGATTTACTTGGAGTTCTATTGTGTTGTTTAAGTGTTCCCTTTATTTATTTTTTTGAGCAATGTATATATAGTAGATCAGTGATTCCCAACATGAGGCCCACGTCCAGGAGCAGGCTAACATTCCCAGCCCTACCGGAACGGGCTGGGAGCATGCCCCCGCTTCCCCTCCCTTGCCTGCGCAGAAGCGAAAAACCCCAGAAATTAGCTTGCCGCTGCCTGTCGCCGTTTGCCCCATCACCACCTGCTTTCCGTGCTCGCCTCTCACTCTTGGGGTGAATGGCGGCAGCACGGGCAGTGGGGGAAGTTGGCACAAGAGGTGAGCAAGGGCGAATGGCAGGGGAAGGCAACACTTGCAGCGGGGCAGGGCAGGTGTAGGTCCAGGGAAGCACCGGTGGCGCATACACACCAAGCATCGTCACCGGTGCTACCCTACATGCTACATGGCCACCACCAGAACGGCACTCCCCACTGTTGAGGCTGGGACCCACCACTGCCCACGTCCCAGAGGCAGGCAATTTGATATTTAATGGGGGAAATTGGAACCTTTTTTAAACCAAGTTAATGGCCTTTTAAGCTTCCTCTGCATAAGTAGGAGTTCACTTTTTGAATAGTAAGAATTATATGTCACAGGGCAGGGGGCTTCAGGTTTTTAGAGATATTTAAGTGGAGCATGGCCAAAAAAGGGTTGGGAACCACTGCAGTAGACACTTTGCAATAGTGGCAAATATCTGTAGCTTGGATTAAGGATGAGGGTGAAGGTTCGTTCTCCGAACTTGTGGGTTGAGTTTTGAATGTTTCATTATCAGACTAGGTAACATCTTCTGCCGAGTTTAGGGGATGTCAGTATCTGTGTTCTTTTGTTTATCAGGGATTCAGGTGTATCAAATGAGGGTCTCGTGATGTGTCAGCTGCAGTGGTGGTAAAAGCCTGGGGGAGGTGTCTCAGTTCCCCCATGCCTGGCGATATAGGTGGGTCTTGAGTAATTTGTGAAAGACAAGGAGGGTGGGGGCTGTTCTAATCTCCGAGGGGAGTTGATTCCAGAGGGCCGGGGCCACCACAGAGAAGGCTCTTCCCCTGGGGCCCACCAAACGACATTGTTTTGTCGACGGGACCCAGAGAAGGCCAACTCTGTGGGACCTAATCGGCCGCTGGGATTCGTGCAGTAGAAGGCGGTTCCGGAGGTATTCTGGATAAACTAATATGTTGCTGCCTAATAGATTTCCACCCTAATAAAGCATTACCCAACATAACCACTATACCTGATGTTGACTTACAAGTCATTGAATCAGTGGCAAAACTTGCATCAACATATGCAGTTAACATTTTTTCTGTTAAGCCGGTGCAGAAGTTGCTGGAAAATTAATGGCTTGCCATACTATCTATAGAAGGTCTGATGTCTATGGGAACTTGGGAGGGGTGATTTTCATGAAGGAACAGATGCAGCCACAAAACATTCTTTCGAGTGGTTCAAGGCTATCCTATGCCCATTCACCTGGGCAGAAGCAGAAGGAGGACTTGCCATGCTGGCACAATCTGAGCAGACAACATGATAGGTTGGTGAGTGAGAGACAAGGGATGTGAAATTTCAACTGAGTGGGAAGCTCAGATTCAAGTTTCCCAATGTAGGTTCCATGATGGTTCCGGCAATAAATCGGAACTTTGAGGAGTACTTTGATTTGGATGCTACTGGGACCTTGACAAATTCATTTCTCGGTTCTAAATATAAGAATAATGTATTGTGTTCCTTAAATATCAAAGTATTCACTTAACTGCTTGCCAATATTTTTCATTTGGTTCAGTCTTATATCTTGCCAATTGATTTACACTTTGGATATATCTGGTCTAGACCAATTACTCAAATATGAGACGCTACCAATTGGAGATTGATACATTTCTTTATCAAATATAGGACATTTAATATCCCCTTTACCCTCCCCCATTTATTTATTTATTTATTTTTTCTTACTCCTTATACTTTTCTTTTGCTAAATATTTTATATAATTCTAATCTTACTTTTCTACTTACCTTTCTACAAATACGTCTTCCACTATTCTTACTAACATTTATTATCCTTATAGGTTTTAATTAACATGATAAGATAGATAAATGAATTATTGATAGTAATAAGATACAAATGTGAATATTGATTTTTTGTTACATTTTGTTACATATTATCATGTAATAAATACCCTTACCCATTTTGAATCTATGTACCCCCCCTTCCCCTCCCCTCCATTTACCCTTTGTTAATTAATAAACTTTTTAAAAATATATATATATATATATATATATATATATAGGACATTTAATATCATTATGTGCAAATCTCTGATCCATTGATGTCTTAGCAGTTTTACAATTCTCCATATGTACAATACTTGCCTGATGTCTATCAGGTGGACGTCTCTTCCTAGTCGACCTCTGGACTCCATTTTTGCTGGCAGAGGGTTGCAGGAGGCTGTCACAGATGAAAATGGAGCTTGGGAACCTGCTTTTCGCTGGCAGAGTGCTCAGGATACATAGGCCAGTGATGGCGAAACTATGGCATGGGTGCTAGAGGTGGCACATGGAGCCATGTCTGCTGGCACACAAGCCATTGCGCTAGCTCAGCTCCAATGCGCATGTGCATGCCAGCCAGTTCATTTTTGGTTCACACAGAGACTTTAGCTTACAGAGGGCCTCCAGGGGAATGAGGGAGGGCATTTTGCCCTTTCAGGCTCCTGGGAAGCCTCTAGAGCATTGGTTCTCAACCTGGGGGTCAGGACCCCTTTGGGGGGTCAAACAACCATCTCACAGGGTTCACCTAAGACAAATTTCCCATTGTGTTAGGAACTAAAGATTCCATTCTGGCACCTTGGAACATATTTTTACAATCCGACCAATCAGGCCTTTACAGTGGGGATGTCCCTCTGACCTTCCTGCCAATCAGCTTAAAGTTCTGCTGGGAGAACTGGCACTAGACTTATGTTGGGGGCCACCACAACATGAAGAACTGTATTAAGAGGTCGTTGCATTAGAAAGGTTGAGAACCACTGCTCTAGAGCCTGAGGAGGGCAAAAAATGGGCCTACCGGGCACCCCAGAATTTGGGAAATGGGCCTACTCGGCCCATCAGAAGTTGGGAAATGGGCCATTTTTGGCCTCCAGGGGGAGTGGGAAGCCATTTTCACCCTCCCCAGGTATTGAATTATGGGTATGGGCACTCATGCATGCACGATAGCGCATGCCTGCGCACTTTCGGCACCCATGGAAAAAAAGATTCGCTATCACTGCCATGGGCACTCCTGACATTAGTGACACCAACCTTGCCACACCTGTTGTGTCCAGAGGACAGTTAAGCCTTGTACCCGCCCCATATTCCTTGGGCAGGAGAATACCATAATGTGATTGGTTGGCTGAGCCTGGCAGCCCGGCATATATATAGCTGCCAGGCACGGCCACGTTGTCTTTTGTTTTAGTTCTGTAACCGTTAACCTCGTTAATAAAGAATAGTTAATTACCGTAAGAATGCAGTCCTTCATTTAAGCCATCCTGGACACGTCCACCCCTGGCCTCCCGTGATCAAACACCCCTGATACAGTCCTCAATGGAATAGAATTCTTTCTTGGCCAAGTGTGATTGGACACACAACGAATTCATCTTGCTGCATATTTATTCTGTTGTGAGTCGCCATGAGTGTTTTTAAATAAATGAATGAATGAATGAATGAATGAATGAATGAATGAATGAATGAATGAATACATACATACATACATACATACATACATACATACATACATACATACATACATCTTGTGGGCCATAGTTTGTCAACTCTTCCAACCCTCTCCTCACAATGCCCTTGTGGTCATTGCATGAAAAAATAACTAGGTACAAAGACAGCTTTTTCTCTCATGCCACCTGTCTGCTGAACACCTAATTCAGCAGCACTGTCTTTTATCTAAGGATATTTACCAGGGGTGGTTTTCATTTACCTTCACTACTAGTTTACAAATGTGAACACATTCTAATTTACTCTACTCTACTCTATTATTCTATCCGCTCCTATTCGAAGATCAGCAATGCAAATAATAGTTTTGGAGGCTATGGCAGGGAATCATTTCATTCTGCATGCAGGAAGCTAGTGACAAACCATTTTAACCAATAAAGCTAGATGTTTAGACTATAGTTAGCAATTGATGATATTGTCCTGGATGATGGGTCTCTTGGGCGGATGGCACTCAGCATGTTACAGAGGCAGAATTGAAGATTTTTTGCAGTTGTAATGATGTTTATGACACAGCTAAATTAAAGCCTTTGGGATGTCTAGTGGCTGGGGTTGCCATGGAGGAAAACAAAATCCAAAATTGCAAAGACAAAACTACAGTGGGAACACAGAACATGAGCAATAGCAATAGCACTTACGCATATATACCACTTGTGATTTACAGCCCTCTCTAAATGGTTTACAGAGTCAGCACATTGGCCCCAATAATCTACTCTAGTCCTCGTTTACTGACCTTGGGAGAAAAGAAGACTGAGTCAATCTTGAGCCCTGATCATAATCGAACTCCTGGCAGTGGGCAGTGAGTTAGCCTGCAATACTGCATTCTAACCACTGTGCCACAACACCCATAAGAAGTACAAACATGTATGCCAGCAGAAGGGGAAGGATATGCTGTGGACCCCATTGGTCAAGGAATTCCGACTAGCAGGGTTCAAGAAAAGAGCCTTTTCTGCCATGGCTCTCACCCTCTGGGATTTCATACCTTTGCTAGGTGAGGTGTGCACCCACCCTGTTGGCCTTGCCTGCCAATTGGCCTGGTGCTCCAAAAGAAGTGTGCCCCATATACCTAAAGAGTTATATTTATCTATTTATTTATTTATTTATTATTTATTCATTTGTCCAATACACAAATACATAGGAAGAAAAATAGACATGTAGTAATATATATAAGGGTAAATTGAACTTAGAGGAGAGGATATATGAAAGAAAGAAAATATATATGATAAGTGAGAGAAAGGAAAGACAATTGGACACGGGACGAAAGGCACACTAGTACACTTATGTACGCCCCATACTGGCCTCTTAGGAACCTGGAGAGGTCAATCGTGGAGAGTCTAAGGGAGAAATGTTGGGGGTTAGGGGTTGACACAATTGAGTCAGGAAATGATTTCCATGCTTCGATAACTCGATTGTTGAAATCATGTTTTTTAACAGTCAAGTTTGGAGTGGGTTCGTATTAAGTTTGAATCTGTTGCGTGCCCTTGTGTTATTGCGGTTGAAGCTGAAGTAGTCATTGACCGGTAGGACGTTGCAGCATATGATTTTGTGGGCAATACTCAAATCGTGTTTTAGGCGCCGTAGTTCTAGGCTTTCTAGGCCCAGGATTGTTAGTCTATTTTCATAGGATATTCTGTTTCGAGTGGAGGAGTATATACAAAGAAAAGATGTAAACGTATAAACATAATGATTATTGAAGAGGCACCATTAGTTTAAAAATGTATGGAATACATTATCAGACTGTTAAATACGAGATGAATTGAGATAACAAGCACTCAGAGAGAGGTAAAGAGGGAGACCAACGCTCTTCATTCTCTACATCAATGACCTTTGCGATTACATCACAAGCAACTGTGTCCTCTTCGCCGATTATGTAAAATTCTTCAACACCACCGATAACACAACTACTTGCACTCTAGTTCACTTGAACTCGCCCCTTACTGACCTCTTAGGAATCTGGATAGGTCAACCGTAGATAATCTAAGGGTAAAGTGTTGGGGGTTTGGGGATGACACTATGGAGTCCGGTAATGAGTTCCACGCTTTGACAACTCGGTTACTGAAGTCATATTTTTTACAGTCAAGTTTGGAGCGGTTAATATTAAGTTATATCTGTTGTGTGCTTTTGTGTTGTTGTGGTTGAAGGTGAAGTAGTCGCCGACAGGAAGGACGTTGCAGCATATGATCTTGTGGGCAATACTTAGATCTTGTTTAAAGCGTCTTAGTTCTAAGCTTTCTAGGCCCAGGATTGAAAGTCTAGTCTCGTAGGGTATTCTTCTATTCCTATATTTCTTCTTCTATTCTTTCATTGATATGTTCTATTCTTCTTTTCTACTATTTCATAGAAACATAGAAACATAGAAGACTGACGGCAGAAAAAGACCTCATGATCCATCTACTCTGCCCTTATACTATTTTTTGTATTTTATCTTAGGGTGGGTATATGTTTATCCCAGGCATGTTTAAATTCAGTTATTGTGGATTTACCAACCACGTGTGCTGGAAGTTTGTTTCAAAGATCTACTACTCTTTCAGTAAAATAATATTTTCTCATGTTGCTTTTGATCTTTCCCCCTTTCTTAGATATATTTTACTATGAGTATCTGCTCTATAACCTTCATCATGTATTTTACTATGTATATATATATGCATATATATGTTATGTGTTTTTTTGCTGAATTTGAAAATTAAGGGAGACTAGGATAGATCTATTTTGGCCTTATCAGCTAGCCATACCCACTGGGACTTGAACCTGCAACCTTTGCCTTGTAAGGCAGAGAATTATCCTCTAGGCTACAGTATCCAATCCCTTCAGCTCTGCACCAGGGAAGGGTTACATATTCTTGTGTCGAATCATATACTGTATATGGTACCATCCTAGTCTCCCTTAATTTTAAAATTTCAGCAAAAACATGTGATACACACACACACACATACACACACACACACACACACACTAAAACCCTCATTGTGTATTTGACAAAATAAATTTAAAAATAAAAAAAAATAAAAAGGGGAAGTAGAAAGATGAAAAGAGGGAGGAAGGAATGGAGGAAAGCAGGCGGGGGAGAGAAGGAGAGTGTAACAGAATGAAGGAAACAGACTGAGGAACAGGATAAAAATAGGTGCAAAACAGTTTATTGATTTTTGATTTATTGAACAAAAATGTATAAATATGTATGTTATTGACATTTTAGTGTACAGTATATGTGTTGACATAAAAATGGAAATTATGGAGATTTTTTTTTTTACAAAAAAAGTTTTCCACTTTGTAGGAATCTAATGTTAAGACCCCATCTCTTCTCCCTGCATATTCTGCTCCTTTCCTGTCCAAATTGGTCAATTTTAATTGCATAATTTACATAAATTTCTCAGTTTATTGTTTTAGTGCTTTATGCGGGCATTTTTAACGAGTGACTGTAAACCAGCTAGAATCGCCTTAGGTGAAATGGGCAGTGAATGAATGCAATAAATAAATCAATAGACAGAGCTTGTCCCAATGAACGATGGAAGGAATCTCCTGTAGCTTGGGCACGCGAGTCATCAGTGAATTTAAATGGATTGGGATTGGGCCCTTTCAGAAGATAGTGGGTAGTGATTTCTGACAGTCTCAAAATGGGTGAACAGTGCAGTCAGGCGGTAAGGAAAGCAAGTAGGATGCTTGGCTGCATAGCTAGAGGTATAACAAGCAGGAAGAGGGAGATTGTGATCCCACTGTATAGAGCACTGGTGAGACCACATTTGGAATACTGTGTTCAGTTCTGGAGACCTCACCTACAAAAAGATATTGACAAAATTGAACGGGTCCAAAGACGGGCTACAAGAATGGTGGAAGGTCTTAAGCATAAAACGTATCAGGAAAGACTTCATGAACTCAATCTGTATAGTCTGGAGGACAGAAGGAAAAGGGGGGACATGATCGAAACATTTAAATATATTAAAGGGTTAAATAAGGTCCAGGAGGGAAGTATTTTTAATAGGAAAGTGAACACAAGAACAAGGGGACACAATCTGAAGTTAGTTGGGGGAAAGATCAAAAGCAACATGAGAAAATATTATTTTACTGAAAGAGTAGTAGATCCTTGGAACAAACTTCCAGCAGACGTGGTAGATAAATCCACAGTAACTGAATTTAAACATGCCTGGGATAAACATATATCCATCCTAAGATAAAATACAGAAAATAGTATAAGGGCAGACTAGATGGACCAGGAGGTCTTTTTCTGCCGTCAGACTTCTATGTTTCTATGTTTCTAAGATCATGCTATGTGCTCCTTTGGGCGTGAACAACAAAGAAGGAACAGTATTACTTCCACAGACAGGAAGGATACAGCAAAGATGGTACTTTGCAGTACATTGCAATTAATGAACAATAATATCAATTAGACTCCTTTAGCAGACAGTCCTTTAATAGGGCAGCTCTCCACGCTCATCCTGTGACGCAGAAGGCAGATGACAAACGTGATGGTCAAGTTCGATCAGAAATCACAGGGACACGCAAGCATGTTATGCAGCATGTGGTCGGAGTCAACCCAAACGATGCCTACAGGCACAGAAGCCATCAGGTAGACCGCTCAAAAAATATAATTATCCATATGATTGCTACAAGGCGGAAATCAAATTTACAACCATAAAGTTGTGGCCAGGGGCTGATTAAAGGACTGACCATGATTTTGATGATGTGCAAGTTTCACCTGAAGCTAAAGTGGAAGAGGTAGGGAGGTATTAATACTACTCTATTATGCCCTAATCAGACCACACCTAGAGTACCGCATTCAATTTGGTCACCCCGCTACAAAAAGGACATTGAAACTCTAGAGAAAGTACAGAAAAGTGCAACTAAAATGATAAAGGGACTGGAAACCAAGACACACGAAGATTGATATGTTCTATTCCTATATCTTCTTTTCTATTCTTTCTTAGATATATTTTACTATGAATATCTCCTCTATAACCTTCATCATGTATTTTACTATGTGTATACAGTGATCCCTCGGTTAGCGCGGGGGTTACGTTCCAAGACCTCCCGCGCTAACCGATTTCCGCGTTATACTGGATGCGGAAGTAAAAACACCTTCTGCGCATGCGCGCCCTGGCCGCACATGCGCAGAAGGTGGAGCGACGCAAATTCGGAGGCTGGCAATGCAATGGTGATTTTTCCGGGCTCCTTGCCGCTACCCCCCGCCCGCCCGATTCGCCCCGCTCACCGTCATTCTTAAAAGCTCTGAAGGACGAAAGGAATGGAGAATTGCCAGAGCGCCATGAGAACAACAAACTGGAGGATGTGGATGGTGGCAGTACAGCAGAACCAAAGGAAAATTGGGAGGAGAACTGCCATCAGAATGGCCTTTCTTTGCCTTTGGAAGAGGGAGAGAATCTTTCTCACTCTTTAGAAGCAGAACACAGATTACTGAAAGCAATGGGATGGCAGGAATATCCTGAGAATGATGAGAATTGCCTTCCCCTCACAGAGGATGAGCTCAAAGAGTTCCAAATAAAGTCACGACTCCCGAGTTCGCCAACTGGGACCAGCGCCGAAGCTGAACCGCGGGCCGCCTCGCCTACGCTCTCCGGACCGGCGGCGGCTGAAAGAGAGTCCAACCCGAGGGGCGCCGGGCCGAGAAGCGGCGACGCGGGCTGGCAGGCCCGGGGCGCCTCGACCCCGCGTCCTCCCCTCTGCTTTCCGCGGCGTTTGGTCTCGCCCGCGCCTCCGCTCCCTGCCATGTTGGATTGCACGGCCGGCGCCGGGGAGAAGTTGGAAGTTTAGTGCCTGTCGGGAGAGCGGGCGGAAGGCGCGAGGATTTCCCAACTGGCTCGCGCGGGAGCCCCCTTCAGGAGTTGCTGCCGCCGCTCCGTGACCCGCTCGCGGCGCCCCCTCAGGTCGCCGCCCCGATGCGGCCGCAGTAAAGCGCGGGGGAGGCAGGCTGCTGCGCCGCCACCCTCCAGGAGACGCGGGGCCCGACCCCCCAACCGCCCCCAGGCGAGCTTAAGAGAGGCAGCGGCGGAAAGGTTGGCAATCCCGGCCGGGCGCCGGCGGCGGCCGCCATGAAGAACAACAATATATGATATCAAGGATGGAAAACAATTGTGGGAACAAGAATTATATAATAACTTTGTATATAATAGTCCTCCCCGTCATCGGGCGGGGAAAACCGCGGTGTAGGGAAAAAAACGCGGACTTATTTTTTAATTAATATTTTTTGAAAAACCGCGTTGCAGCGTTTCGCGCTAATCGAGAACGCGTAAATCGAGGGACCACTGTATAGATATATATACCCACTAAAACCCTCATTGTGTATTGGACAAAATAAATAAATAAAATAAATAAATAAATAAACTATCAATGCAGATTCTAAGTAAATTATGCTTTCAAATCTGGAAAACAACATGCTGGCCAAAAGACTGGAAAAATTTTCTCTATATAACCATACCAAAGAAAAGAGACTTAACAGAGTGTAATTTATTACATAATATCCTTAATTTCCAATACTGGCAGGATAATGTTTAGGATTATCTGCTGCAGATTAGGGAAAGGGGAGATGCCAGATGTTCAAGATGGTTTAAGGAAAGGCCAGTGAACAAGACGCCAATGCAGAGTGGATAATTAAGAAAGCCAAAGAACACCAAAAATAAATCAATATATGCTTCGTTGAATGTAAAAAAGCCTTTGATTGCATTGAGTGTAACATGCTATGGAAAACCCTGAGAAAAATGGGACTCTCAAAATAGCTCATTGTATTCCCCCAAAAATATATCTAAGAAAAGAACTTTGGATGAAACATAGAGAAACAAACTGGTCCTTGGCAGGCAAAGATTGAGATCAGGCTTCATACCTGTCCGCTATGTATTTAATCTCTATATTAAGGAAGGCTGGATTAGGAGAAGATGTGTGTAGCTTATTCATAGAGGAAGAGGAGAAATAGAAGAAGGAGAAGGAGAAGGAGAAGGAGAAGAAGAAGAAGAAGAAGAAGAAGAAGAAGAAGAAGAAGAAGAAGAAGAAGAAGAACAAGAACAAGAACAAGAAGAACAAGAAGAAGAAGAACAAGAAGAACAAGAAGAAGAAGAACAACAACAACAACAACAACAACAATAACAATAATAATAATAATAATAATAGTTTATTAGATTTGTATGCTGCGCCTCTCTGAGGACTCGGAACAGCTCACAACAAGCAAAAACATCATATACAAATCCAATATTAAAACAGTTTTTAAAACCCTTATTAAAAAAACAATCATACAACCCAAGCAAACCATATATAAAACAAAACAGCTAATGGTATATTAATTTCCACATGCCTGGCGACATAGGTGGGTTTTCAAGAGTTTACGAAAGGCAAAGAGGGTGGGAGCAATCTTAATCTCCAGGGGTAGTTGATTCCAGAGGGCCAGGGCTGCCACAGAGAAGGCTCTTCCCCTGGGTCTCGCCAGAAGGCATTGTTTTGTCGACGGGATCTGGAGAAGGCCAACTCTGTGGGATCTAATTGGTTGCTGGGATTCATGCGGCAGTAGGCGGTCCCGGAGATATTCTGGTCCGATGCCATGTAGGGCTTTATAGGTCATAACCAACACTTTGAATTGTGACCGGAAACTGATCAGCAGCCACGTGCAGGCTGCGGAATGTTGACGAATGTTGCTCTCGCAGCCGCATTCCGCACAATCTGAATTTCCAAACACTTTTCAAAGGTAGCCCCATGTAGAGAGTGTTGCAGTAATCAAACCTCAATAACAGCAATACCACTTAGACTTACTGTGTTTTTTGGAGTGTAAGACACACCTTAGGTTTTGGGGAGGAAAAAAAAGGAAAAGAATCTGCTTACTAGATATTCATCTGGCTAGCGTCCTTAGCCTGGTCAGCTTCAGCACATTATTTTATCCCCTGGTTAGGGCTTTAAAAAAAACTTATTTGTAGAGAGTAACAAGGAAAGAGCTTGCAAGCCAGTAAGAGCTGGGAAAATCATTAGCACCTGGTTGGGGCTGGGAAGAAACATTTGGAGCAAGTAGAGCAGTGAAAAAACCCCTGCAAAGACATAGGGCTTGAAAAACATTATTCACAAAGAGTAACAATGAAAGAGCTTGTAAGAGCTGGTTACGGCTGGAAAGAAACATTTGGAGCAAGTAGAGCAATTTTTAAAAACCCTACAAAAACAGGGTTTGGAAAACATTATTCACAGAGAGTAACAACGAAAGAGCTTGCAAGTGTGTAAGACCTGGGAACATTGTTAGCACCTGGTTAGGGCTGGAAAAAACTTATTCAGAGCAAGTTAGAGCAATGAAAAAAAAACTGCAAAGACTTAGGGCTTTGAAAACATTCTTTGCAAAGATGACAATGAAAGAACTTGCAAATTAAGAGCTGGGAAGATTATTAGCACTAGTTAGGGCTGGGGGGAAAAGGCACCTGGATAAGACACCTGAATTTTAAGCCTCTTTTGGGCAGGAAAATGGTGTGCTTTATACTGTACTCCAAAAATACCACTTCACAGTGCTTTTCCAGCCCTCTCTAAGAGGTTTACAGAGTCATCCTATTGTCCCCAACAATCTGGATCCTCATTTTATCCATCTCAGAAGGCTGAGTCAACTTTGAGCCTGGTGAGATACAATCTGCCGAACAGCAGGCAGCCAGCAATCAGCAGAAGTAGCCTGCAGTACTGCCCTGTGACCACTGGGCCATCATGGCTCTTATAAACTGTGCTATAATGATTACGCTACTTTAACAGCGGAGAATGCAAATACAGATGATTTTAAAAACTCTGATAAATCAGTAACAAGGAAAATCATGAAAAAGGGAACTACAAAGAAGATCAAACAACAACTACAGCAGCCAGTCTCAGAGCTGACAATAAAGAGACTGGAGTAGCAGGCAGTTCCTTAGAAACATAGAAACATAGAAGACTGGCGGCAGAAAAAGACCTCATAGTCCATCTAGTCTGCCCTTATACTATTTCCTGTATTTTATCTTACAATGGATATATGTTTATCCCAGGCATGTTTAAATTCAGTTACTGTGGATTTACCAACCACGTCTGCTGGAAGTTTGTTCCAAGGATCTACTACTCTTTTAGTAAAATAATATTTTCTCACGTTGCTTTTGATCTTTCCCCCAACTAACTTCAGATTGTGTCCCCTTGTTCTTGTGTTCACTTTCCTATTAAAAACACTTCCCTCCTGAACCTTATTTAACCCTTTGACATATTTAAATGTTTCGATCATGTCCCCCCTTTTCCTTCTGTCCTCCAGACTATACAGATTGAGTTCATGAAGTCTTTCCTGATACGTTTTATGCTTAAGACCTTCCACCATTCTTGTAGCCCGTCTTTGGACCCGTTCAATTTTATCAATATCTTTTTGTAGGTGAGGTCTCCAGAACTGAACACAGTATTCCAAATGTGGTCTCACCAGCGCTTCCTTTTAGAAGAAATTTTCAAGAGGGAAGGAACTAGCAAGAAATACACCACCATCTGGCACGTGTCAAGGGAGCAATAAAGACCTTGGAAAAGACCGTCAGATGCCGAGACGTACTTATACTTACAAAGATCAGAATCGTGCAGGCAAAGGTTTTCTATTGAGAAATTTCAAGAAGCAGGCTAGAAAGCGCATTGTCATTTTTGAACATGAATCAGGAAGAAACCCCTGGAGAATACTATAGATAGCAAAGGGAAGCAAATGGATCATAGAACAAATCAATCCACAAGTCTCTCTTGAGGCCTACATAGCCAGGCTCAAGTTACCATATTTTGGACATAATATTTTTCCTCAGAAATAAAACCGTGCCTTATTTTCTAGGACAGCGGTTCTCAACCTAGGGGTCAGGACTCCTTTGGGGGTCAAATGACCATTTCACAGGGGTTGTCTAAGACCATGGAAAAAGACAAATTTCCCATGGTGTTAGGAGCTAAAGCTTTTATTCTGGTACCTTGAAACATATTTTTACAATCCGACCAATCAGGCATTTACAGGGGGTGTCCTTCTGCCAATCAGCTTAAAGCTCTGTTGGGAGAACTGGCGCTAGACTTATGGTTGGGGGTCACCACAACATGAGGCACTGTATTAAGGGGTCGAAGCACTAGAACGGTTGAGAATCACTGTCCTAGGGTTTGTTTTCTTATTTTCCTGTTTTTCCCCATGTCAGGAGGCCCATTTCTGCTTACTCATGGCGGGCCAGGAGGCTGTGTGGTGTGTCAGTGCCACCACCATGAGGCACTGCCCCATATTTGGCTGGACAACTGTTGCGACTCATGACTATGCATATTGCAATGTACTTTCTGATCGAATTACTTTAAGGAATTGACATTACAGTAAAGATGAGAAGGTGGGGGGAAGAGAAAAAGGAGCCTTTTTATGGTTTCAGTGGCACAGAACTAGTCAATCTCAGTTTCACGCCATACTTTTATGTTGCTACTCCTATTTTATTTATCTGCAGACTATGGCTTAAAAAGTCTTTTGTGGTTGTTTTGGAGTCCTTCAAAGAAATAAATCTTCCATGTTAGACTGCCAGAACTGTGGCAGGTAAATTTTATTGTGCTTCCCACCATAGAACATAGAGTCATAGTATTTGAAAGGGAGCCCAGAGGTCTTCTAGCCCAACCCCCTGCTCCAGCAAGATACCCTATACCAGTGGTTCTCAACCTTCCTAATGCCGCAACCCTTCAGAATAGAATAGGAATAGAATAGGAATAGAATAGGAATAGAATAGGAATAGAATAGGAATAGAATAGGAATAGAATAGGAATAGAATAGGAATAGAATAGGAATAGAATAGGAATAGAATAGGAATAGAATAGGAATAGAATAGGAATAGAATAGGAATAGGAATAGAATAGTATAGAAAAGAATAGTATAGAAAAGAATAGTATAGTATAGTATGGTATAGTATAGAATAGAATGGAATGGAATGGAATGGAATGGAATAGAATAGAATAGAATAGAATAGAATAGAATTCTTTATTGGCCAAGAGTAATTGGACACACAAGGAATTTGTCTTTGGTGCAGATGCTCTCAGTGTACATAAAAGAAAAGATACATTTGTCAAGAATCATGAGGTGCAACCAGTGATGGGCTCCTAGGGGAACAGAACGCAATTCCGGTAGCAAAATTTGGAACTCCACCCCAGAGCACCCAATTTTATTATTTTATTTTATTTATTATTTCATTTCATTTCATTTCATTATTTATTTTATTTTATTTTATTTTATTTTATTTTATTTATTTTATTTTATTTTATTTTATTTTATTTTATTTATTTTATTTTATTTTATTTTATTTTATTTTATTTTATTTTATTTTATTTTATTTTATTTTATTTTATTTTATTTTATTTTATTTTATTTTATTTTTTTATTTTATTTTATTTTTTTATTTTTTTATTTTGTCAAATACACAATGAGGGTTTTAGTGGGTATATATACACATAGTAAAATACATGATGAAGGTTATGGAGGAGATACTCATAGTAAAATATATCTATGAAAGAATAGAAAAGAAGATATAGGAATAGAACATATCAATGAAAGAACAGAAGAAGAGATATAGGAATAGAAGAAAGGTATAGGAGATATAGGAGAGCAATAGGACAGGGGACGGAAGGCACTCTAGTGCACTTGTACTTGCCCCTGACTGACCTCTTAGGAATCTGGATAGGTCAACCATGGATAATCTAAGGGTAAAATTTGCACTGAAAGATGTTGAAACATAAATGCATAAGCCACGCCCACAGTGTGGCAGTAAAAATATGGGTAGCCCATCACTGTGTACAATACTTAACGATTGTCATAGGGGTCAGATATGCAATCAGGAAACAGTCAATATTAATAAAAATCTTAAGGATACAAGCAACAAGTTACAGTCATACAGTCATGAGTGGGAGGAAATGGGTGATAGGATAACACAGTTCCTCATGTTGTGACCTCCAAACATAAATTAATAGAATTATCAGGAAACTCAGAGGTGGGTTGTAACTTACCTTGCTGCCAGCTCGTTTCCTCCTGCACTGCATGGCTGTGCTTCATGGGCACGCATGCGATTTGCATGCACACATATACGCATTGCCAAATTTTTTTTAAATGCCAAAAAAAGCTGAAAACAAAATGGCGACTCATGTGCAATACTGGAAATTCAGCTTCTGCGCATGCTCAGAAGTTCCCGGGGTACAGATATTTTTTTTTTGCAGTAGTCTACTTGCATATGGTTGGACCCACCTGGAGACGGATTGAGGAGTAGTGTCCTAAGACCATTGGAAATATGTGTTTTGCGATTGTCTTAGGTGACCTCTGTGAAAGAGTCATTCAACTCCCCCCCAAAGGGGTCGCAACCCCCAAGTTGAGAGTCGCTGCTCTATACTCAGAGAAGGACCACAATTTTTACCACCACACTGTGGGCGTGGCTTATGCAGGACGCCCTGCATTTTCTTTCAACATCTTTCAGTGCAAATTGGGTGCTCTGGGGTGGAGCTCCATTTTCGCTACCCCTCTGCATCCCCTCCCCTCTGTCCGGGCAGCAGCCCACCTCTGCCTATACTATTCTAAACACATGGCTTCCCAGTTTCATCTTGAAAACTTCCAGTGATGAAGCATCCACAACTTTTGTAGGCAAACCATTCCACTTATTAATTGTTCTCACTTATATGAAATCTATCCTTAGTTCTAGATTGTTTCTCTCCTTGGCTATTTCCAAGCATTGCTTCTAATCCGTCCTTCTGGTACTTTGGGAAGTACGGTAGGTTGACCATCCTTTTCCCATTTTTTCCAAGATGATGGAAGATTTTTGTGCCCAGGAAGCATTGGCATAGGGCAGTGCCTATATCTTTGTTCAACCAGGACATTCCAAACTTGACTGTAAAAAATATGACTTTAACAATCGAGTTGTTGAAGCGTGGAACTCATTACTGGACTCAATAGTGTCAACCCCCTAACCCCCAACATTTCTCCCTTAGACTATCCACGATTGACCTCTCCAGGTTTCTAAGAGGTCAGTAAGGGGCGTATATAAGTGCACTAGTGTGCCTTTCGTCCCCTGTCTAATTGTCTTTCCTTTATCTCATATATCATATATATTTTCTTCCTTTCTCCTCTATTTTTACATATTATCTTTATATATATTACTTCACGTCTATTCTCTTCCATATGTATTGTGTATTGGACAAATGAATAAATAAAATAAATAAAAATTCTAAAATCTTCCATCGCAAGTTGCAGTAGCAACACAATTTCTTGATCTTTTTCAAGGGCTGTTAAATGGATCATGCACTTGTTAACCAAATCCAACTTTGTCAACTGACTTTGCTTGTCAGAAGCCAGCTGATAAAGTCACAGATCACGGTCATGTGACTGCAAGATGCTGCAACATTACCGGACTCAATTGTGTCAATCCCTGACCCCCAACATTTCTCCCTTAGACTCTCCACGATTGACCTCTCCAGGTTCCTAAGAGGCCAGTAAGGGGCTTAAATAAGTGCACTGGTGTGCCTTTCGTCCCCTGTCCAATTGTCTTTCCTCTCTTTCACCTATCATATATATTCTCTTCCTTTCATATATCCTCTCCTCTAAGTTCACTTTCACCCTTATATATATTACCACATGTCTATTTTCTTCCTATGTATTTGTGTATTGGACAAATGAATAAATAAATAAAAATAAAATAAGCTTGCAGGACAGGTTATAAGTCACTTTTTCTAAGGCCATTACAATTTCAAACCCTCATTAAAAATAACCGCAATGAATCAAGGGCTACCTGTAAATCCTTTTGTTGCCTTAATTTTCTATCTGTGTGTGTGTGTGTGTGTGTGTGTGTGTGTGTGTGTGGTGTTTGCTTCTCACATTTCTCTTCCTCTTTTGCTTTTCCAAGACTAGTCCTTTCTATCCCTAGCAATTTGGTTTCCTTGCTTTAATAAGGACATTTTTCAAAATTTTACCACTTGCAAAACTGAGATATGGCTTGTGTTTTCACGATGATTGCTTCTTCTTCTTTCTTTTTTTTTAAAAAAATTGCTTCATTTCTGGCCTTTTGACAGCAGGATTTAAAGCTTCTCTGTTTCTCTAAGGATGGGGCTGGAAGAAAAAATTCATGGTAGGATGGCTAAGACACAAAGGGCAAAACGTGATTTGAAAGAGGTATCGGTAGACACCTAGGAATGTATTAAAGCAACTTCCTCCTTTCCCAGATGAGTGTTGCCATGCTGTTGTAATCATAGGTTTATAGGCACTGAAATTTAGGAATAAAATATTGCTGAAGAGTGATATTTTAGCCTAATTGAGTGCTGAATAAAACCTTAATTCTTCCTCTATGATGGGGCAGCAAAGTCCAGGCTGAGTAAGCATCCTGCAGAATCCATGACCACGGGGAAAATAATTAACTTGATATACAACATGAAGAAAACCTATAGCTAACTTCCATATAAGGAAATATATGCCTTACTCTCATTCCTTACACTCAATCACCAGTAAACACACAATCCAGGAAAAGGCAAAGAATGCAGCTTCCGTTAATTATCTATAGGGAAGTCATGAGAAGAAGCCTTATATGGTGCATGACTGAATAGTAGTTGGAGGATGGCTTAATGTATGTGGCGTTCGCGAATTGGTTATTCTGTACCACATGTCAGGAAAAGTGAAATACAATAAAAAGAGAGATCTTGACACATTCGAGGTCGTCTCATTGAGAAAACTTTCTCTCTGTCACTTCATTCTGATGTGGCAATTATGGCATGCTGTGCCTCCCTAGAGGTCGACCCACTGAAGGAGGGCTGTATGCCTTCACCATGCCATGATGGGGAAAGAATTTTTTTTGTTGCAAATCCTTAACAAAACAGGTGCCCCTTGTGTAATCATCACATTGTGAGTCCCATTTCACCCAAATCTGGATCCTCGCACATACCAGTGAGGGGCTACTAAAGGTTTGGTCAGGTACGCAGAACTGGTAGAAAAATTTTGGTCAGGTGCACCGAACCAGTTGAAAAATTTTGAATTTTTTTCTTTTTTCCCCTTCCGGGCTCTGTTCTGCCAGGCTCTCTGATAGGAGCCTCCCGAAAATTCAAGGATACAAATTTCAGACACACACACATTTGAAAATTCAAAACAATGTTCTTTATCACAAAAGGCAAAATAAACTAAGCACTCTTTTTGTATTGCAAAGAGCACTCTTCCCAAAAAAACCAGGTAGTCTGTACAATGTCCCTTAAGCAGTCATTAAGTACTTAGCCAGCAGCTGTGGAGAAACTTCACACCCCTTCTTCTTCCAACGAAGGGAGACACACACACACACGTTACTCTGCTTTGGTTTCAAAGGCGTGGAAAAGCAACAAAGTCCAGCACACAAGATTCCTGACAAAACTGCAACAGATATTCTTCCACAATGGCCAGACCCTCATGCTGCTATTTATAGCAGCAGCCCTAATTACTGGAGCCCCACCGAAACACAGGTGGCCTCCCTTATTTCCTGTAATATGTTCTTACTTGATCCCTTCTACGCATAATTCTGCGCTTGCGTGGGTCCAAAATGTCATCATCTGAACCTGTAGAAGATAAGGAAGATTGACTGCCTGGGCTGTGTGCCAAGCCCTCCTTTGCTGAGTCACTCCCACCTTCTTCTTCATCCGAGGAAACTAAACTCTGAACTGATTCTGTCCGCAATAACACAGGCCTGTGACATGTTGAATTTTCCCCTGCATCCACCTCCCCATTCCCTGGGGCAGGAGCTGGGCCATCGCCAACCACAACAGGCTCTGGGTATGTTTTTCCTATCGCAGTAAATTAAGTTGAATGTGCATAATTTTAGAAGAGTTATGCCTGCGTCTGTGTGTGTGTACATACAGCTTATATAGTAGATAATGTATATTTTTGTGTGCTTGTGTGTAATATGTATGTAAGCATATGGCATAGCTACATAGAATTAAACAGTACATTTTGGATGTTCGGAGATAGAAAAGAGATAGGGAAATTGTATCTCTTTGAGGCGAGGAGAGGCCAGGCACCCTAAGCCCAAACCCTTGATGTGAGTGACGTCAAGTGTACCACATTTAAGCCAGTCACTTGACCTTTAAGCCATTCCCCCCAGTCACATGATCATCAAGCCATTCTGACCTAGTCACATGGCCAACAAGCAACACCCAAAAAATAAACCACACCCACAGTGTGATAGTAAATTCATGGCATCGGACCAGAATATCTCCAGGACCGCCTTCTGCCCCCACCCTCCTCACAAATCCCAGCAACCAGTTAGGTCCCACAGAGTGGGCCTTCTCCGGATCCTGTCAACTAAACAATGTCATTTGGCGGGGCCGAGGGGAAGAGCCTTCTCTGTGGCGGCCCCGGCCCTCTGAAACAAACTTCCTCCAGAGATCAGAATTGCCCCCACCCTCCTCACCTTTTGTAAGCTCCTTAAAACCCACCCCTGTCGTCAGACATGGGGGAATTGAGATATACCTTCCCCCTAGGCCTATACAATTTATGCATGGTATGTTTGTGTGTATGTTTACTTTTTAATAAGAGTCTTTAGTAATTTACATATTAGGTTTGTTATATGCTGTTTTTATTATTGTTGTTAGCCACCCCGAGTCTACGGAGAGGGGCGGCATACCAATCAAATCAAATCAAATCATAAATAAATAAATTTGCAGCCCTTCACTGGCACATATGTAGCAAGAGTTCCCATGTTGGGCAAACCAGAGTTGTTAGAATATTTAATCTGAGTTGAAGCAGCCAATTTTTACTGGACAACCTTTGCAAAAAGTGATATTTTAAACTATGCCCTGCCAAGGTATAATAGATGCCAAAATCGGGTACTGCATTCTAAGTGGGGGTTGAGCAATGCCCAATAGAATTACTTTATTACTTCCAATCATTCATAAACAATGATACATCCAAAACTTAATTTTCCTTTTTTATCTTCTTTTTTTTTAGAAAACTATCCTGCTGACTCATTATTCAATTTGTGCAATTTGTGACCACTTAAAATTATGTGACAAGTTAAAAAATAATGCTAAATAAGCCTCCACTTGAAGTAAGCAATGCAGTTCTGAATCTCTATTAATGAATAGAGTGGGAAATATACATCTTAAGAAGATAGAAATAACAAGTATTTGGTTATCAGACCATGCCCCACTATTAGCAGTAGTGGAAATGGGTTTAGATAGAAATCAAAGAATTTGGAGATACAACTCTGTTGTCTCTGCAAATGAAGGTGATAAACTTAAAAATTCTTTATCTGCAGAAGGAAAGGGTGAGCAACATCATTTGGAGGCTAGAAAGAAATTTGAACCACCACCAACCTAGGTCAGGAGAGCAAAGTTCTTGGCTCCTACGTTATCCTTTGCATGGTAAGGAGAAGAATGGAGAACATGGACAAACTTTCTTTCTTTCTTTCTTTCTTTCTTTCTTTCTTTCTTTCTTTCTTTAATTAATTATTTATTTATTTATTTATTTTTATTTATTTATTTATTTATTTGATTTTTATGCCGCCCTTCTTGAAGCGATTCAGGGTGGCACACAACATTGTAAATACAAACAATATATGTGGGAAATCTAATTATTTTGAAAAAGAACATATACAAAATTAATAAATCCCTTATGCATTCGTCCACATTCACCCAATTCAATCATTCATTGGCCAGGGAACAATCTCGTGGCTTATGGTCCCCATGCCTGCTGGCAGAGGTAAGTCTTAAGAGCTTTCCAAAAAAACCAGGAGGGAAGGGGGGGTACATATCTCCAGGGGGAGTTCATTCCATAGGGCTGGGGTCAACACAGAGAAGGCTCTTCCTCTAGGTCCTGCCTGGCAACATTGTTTGGCCAACAGAATCTAGAGAAGGCCAACTCTGTGGGACCAAACCCACAGGTTAGGGATGCATGAGGTAGAAGTCAGTCCCATAGGTAGTCTGGTTCTAAGTTATAACTAGCACTTTGAATTGTGCCCGGAGACCAATTGGTAATCTATGCAGCTCACAGAGTGTTGTTGAAATGTGGGCAGATCTTGGGAGCCCCACAATAGCTCGAGCAGCTGCATTTTGCACAATTTGCAAAAGGCAGCCCCATGTTGAGAGCATTGCAGTAATCGAATGCCGAGGTGATGAGGGCATGGGTGACTGTGAACAGTGACTCCCTGTCCAAATAGGGCTGCAACTGCCACACAAGGTGTACCCATGTGAACACCCCCCCTTGCCACAGCTGAGAGATGGTCTTCTAGGCTCAGCTGTGGATCGAGGTTTGTGGACCCTCTCCAAGGGGGGTAAGGACTCCCCCCCAGGGTGATGGATGGACAGATGGAATTGTCCCTGGCAGGCAAAACCCAAACCAAGCCACTCCGCCTTGTAGGGGTTGAGTCTGAGCCTATTAATACCCATCCAGACCCTGACAGCCTCCAGACACCGGCACATTATCTCCACTGCTTCACTGAGTGGACACAGTGTGGAGATGTATAGCTGAGTATCGTCAGCATCCTACAGCAAAATGCTGTAGGAATTAAAGAGACTTTCCTACTTTGGTGAGGTTCACATAATTTCCCTACCGGTTCACCCAGCACTAAAAATGCGAGCATGCACACATGCGCCCCTTCCATACATGCGCCCAGCCTTCCACGCATGTGTTTTGCTTGCTCAAATGTGCCTAAATAGGACACGGCAGCTTTCAATTCACCCAAACCGATCTGAATTGGCTGAATGCCATGTTAGATTAGAACTTACAGATTATTAGTTTTTAGCCTCATGCCTTTAATCACTAGGCTAAACTGGCTTTTCAGGGCTCACGGGAAGCTCATTTTGCGCTGTTTTAAACTGGTCTTGGAACTACACTTGTTCAGTCACTGTTGTTTTCTCCTCTTTCTTTTCTCCCACCAATCTTGGCACGGCTTTATGGCAATCTCCCACTCTTTCTCTCCTTTTTTAAGATTTAACACTTCCACATCACATTAGGAGAAGCCAACCAAATGTTTAAATAGTTCCAAAAAGAATGTCAAGTTGTGCTGGCAAAGGAGTTTTAGGCCGTTCCACATGCAGGGATCTTGCCAATCTGAGACTGATGCACACATACATACATGCGCATATATTTCCATCATGTAGGGTTCGCAACTTGGGCATCCTCCTCGATCCATAGCTAACACTGGAACACCATCTCTCGGCTGTGGCGAGGACGGCGTTTGCCCAGGTTCGCCTGGTGCACCAGTTGCGGCCCTATTTGGACAGGGGGTCATTGCTCACAGTCGCTCATGCCCTCATCACCTCGAGGTTCGACTACTGCAACGCTCTCTACATGGGGCTACCTTTGAAAAGTGTTCAGAAACTTCAGATCGTGCAGAATGCGGCCGCGAGAGCTATCGTGGGGCTTCCTAGATTTGCCCACATTTCTACAACACTCCGTGGCCTGCACTGGCTGCCGATCAGTTTCCGGTCATAATTCAAAGTGTTGGTAATGACCTTTAAAGCCCTACATGGCATTGGACCAGAATACCTCTGGAACCGCCTTCTATCGCATGAATCCCAGGGGCCGATAAGGTCCCACAGAGTTGGCCTTCTCCGGGTCCCGTCGACCAAACAATGTCGTTTGGCGGGCCCCAGGGAAAGAGCCTTCTCTGTGGCGGCCCCGGCCCTCTGGAATCAACTTTCCCTGGAGATTAGAATGGCCCCCACCCTCCTTGTCTTTCGCAAGTTACTTAAGATCCACCTATATCGCCAGGCATGGGGGAACTAAGACATCTCCCCCAGGCTTATTATATTTCATGTTTGATGTGTATGGGCTGTATGGTTTTTAATTGTTGAGGTTTTTATATATTTTATTATTAGATTTGTTCCATTGTTATACTGTTTTTGTTATTGTTGTGAGCCGCCCCAAGTCTTTGGAAAGGGGTGGCATACAAATCTAATAAATTGAAATTGAATTGAATGTCATGGGCCACCTTTGGGATGTCAAATTTCATTAATGTACAGCTTGTGGTGCAGAGAAACCTTACCAAAACAGGATGTAACCATTCTTGGGGTACTGGTTTCACACTGATGGAAACTCCCGCGGAATACTATCTTCTGGCTGCTGAGGTCCTCATCAATACTAAAGCTAGCCACCACTATATCATCATTATTACCGAAGGAAGAAAAATCCATGTGGTTCAATTTCAAGCTGGGAGAAAGGCAATGAAGAAAATAAAATGGAGGCTGATTGGAAAGGAGGATGCCATTTATTGATGAGAAGAACAGCATGCGGTTCTGGGACAGCTGACAAATTAGCTTGATGAGTGCAAGGATTTGTATATACTTTCCGAAATACTGCTGGAAGTTGTGCAATGTTTAAAATGTCCCTGGGGTTGTGAGCTCTGTGACTTTTGCTATTCTAATGGTGGTGAGTTAAGCCTATTATAAATAAATAAATAAATAAATAAATAAATAAATAAATAAATAAATAAATAAATAAATGAATGAATGAATGAATGAATGAATCAATCAATCAATCAATCAATCAATCAATGAATGAATGAATCAATGAATGAATCAATGAATCAATGAATCAATGAATCAATGAATCAATGAATCAATGAATTAATGAATTAATAAACAAATAAACAAACACACACATACATACATAGGTATACTGTGTATATACATACAATGACAATAAGGTATGTATACTTTATTGCCATTGTATGCATATACACAGTATACCTATGCAATGAAATTTGTATGACGCCAAAGACCAATCTCAGCATACATAACAATCCAAAAGAACATGCTCAACCCGCCACAATTTCCCACCTGAACCATCCAACATCCACACAACAGACTGAGTAGTATTGTCCAGAAGTTCACTGATGGTGACCCCCTAGCCTAGTACATTGTTAAGTGCAATTTAACAACCTCGACCACATAGCCGAATGGTCAAAAACCTGGTAACTTGAAATCTCAACCATTAAATGCTTCATCTTAAATATTGGAAAAAAGAATCTGAATAGTAAATATAAACTTGGAGGAACTGAACTTATTGATGACCCTCACTCTGTCAAAGACCTTGGAGTACTCATACCCAATGACCTAAGTCTTAGAGCCCGCTGCAACAACATTGCTAAGAAGGTTTTAAGAGTCGTTAACCTAATCCTAATTAGATAATATTTTAGTTTTAGATAATGTTCCATTTCTTTTTTATCCCTTTGTATCTATTTATATTGTATTTTTATTGTTGTTGTAAGCTGCCTTGAGTCCTTCGGGATTGGGCAGTATAGATGTTGAATGAATGAATGAATGAATGAATGAATGAATGAATGAATGAATGAATGAATGAATGAATGAATGAATGAATGAATAAATAAATAAATTCTTCATAACTTCTTCTCTGGCAATATTGATCTACTAACAAGAGCTTATAAAACATTTGTCCGGTCTATCCTACAATACAGCTTACCTGTATGGAACCCACATTACATGTCTGACATCAATACAATTGGGAGAGTGCAGAAATATTTCACAAGAAGAGTCCTTCACTCCTCTTCTCACAACAAAATACCTTACTCTGCCAGACTTGAAATTCTCCGATTGGACAACCTCCAACTCCGATGTCTCCGTTCCAATTTAACTATAGTTCGTAAAACATATACCAAAATATCCCACCTGTTAGCTAATTACTCACCTTCAACCACAACAACACACGAGTACGTAATAGATTTAAACTAGACTGCAAAAAATATGACTTCAGCAACAGAATAATCAATGCCTGGAATGCTTTACCTGATTCTGTGGTTTCTACTCCCAACCCCAAAACCTTTAACCTTGGATTATCTACAATTGAGCTCTCCCCCTTTCTAAGAGGTCTGTAAGGGGCATGCATTGTCACACTGAATATTGCCAGCCCCCGAGACATTTAGTAATTAAAGGGTTAACTGTGTGTGCTTTATTAAGTTCCTCCTATTATGATGTAATATCCTGCCACATCTAACACTACTTCCTTCTTCTTAGTCTTAAAACTCCATTCTTCTTTCTATCCACTATTATGTAAGACGTATTTTGTTATGTTGTCCACCGAGACACGTTTTATTTTCTACTTTTATAATAAAAGAAATCTTGTTTTGAACAAATGACTAAAAAGCTTCCATCCATCGCCTCCGCGGTAATTAAAGTTCAAACGGACTTTAATCATTTTCACTATCGCGACATGCATAACCATCCCTGTCCTAATATTCTATTGTCTTCTATCATTACTTTTTATCATTACCTATATAATGTTTATTTATACAAATTACCGTCCTATAATTGTTTGATAAATATATATCTAAATATTTTTATTTATTTATTTTATTTATTTAAATTATAGCTCTGGGATAAAAACTGTTAAGAAAATGTGTGGTTCGAATTTTATTTGTTCTGTGTCTTCTGCCAGAAGGCAGCGGTCCAAAAAGATTGTAAGCAGGATGAAAAGGGTCTCTGAGAATGTTGTGCACCTTTTTAAAACAGCAAGATCTGGTAGCTGGAGCTCAATGATATTCTGGGAAGTTCTAATGATTCTCTGTAAAGATTTTTTTTGTTGTTTATTATATTATAAAGGTAATGTCCTGTCCTTTTTAATCCCATCAACCTGGGACTGGATGTTTTGTTTATGAATAGGTTGACTCAGACTTTCTAATGGGCACAAATTCTTCCTCTCTAAAGTCTTCAGACATCTGCTGGAGGATGTTTTGCTATGCAGGAAGACTGAGATTTCCTTTAAAAACATGTTTTCTCCATTTCTCCTTTGGGGAAACATAATATTCTACCCCTTTTAATATCCCCCCCAAAATATTTCATTCTTTACAGGGCGGGGGCTCCCCACAATTACTATGCTTTATCATCATTATTACTTTTTCCTCCATAGTCCCACCATCAAGGAACAAGGGGACACAATCTGAAGTTAGTTGGGGGAAAGATCAAAAGCAACATGAGAAAATATTATTATGCTGAAAGAGTAGTAGATGCTTGGAACGAACTTCCAGCAGACGTGGTTGGTAAATCCACAGTAACTGAATTTAAACAAGCCTGGGATAAACATGGATCCATCCTAAGATAAAATACAGGAAATAGTATAAGGGCAGACTAGATGGACCATGAGGTCTTTTTCTGCCGTCGATCTTCTATGTTTCTATGTTTCTAAGGAATGCCCTGATGCTCTTATCACATAAATTAGACTTAGAATAACTTGTACACTAATCAGCATACATTAGAATGAAATTTGATTGCATGCAGCACTCAAAGGGTCTCCACCTCCAACAAAATACATACATGCATACATACATACATACGTATGTATGTGCATACATAAGTACGTACGTATATACGTAGGTATATATGAGCCGGGGTGGCGCAGCAGGTAGAGTGCTGTATTGCAGGCCACTGAAGCTGACTGTAGATCTGTAGGTCAATGGTTCAAATCTCATCACCGGCTCAAGGTTGACTCAGCCTTCCATCCTTCCGAGGTGGGTAAAATGAGGATCCGGATTGTGGGGGCAATAGGCTGGCTCTGTTAAAAAGTGCTATTGCTAACAGGTTGTAAGCCGCCCTGAGTCTAAGGAAAAGGGCGGCATAAAAATCGAATGAATGAATGGATGAATGAATGAATGAATGAATGAATGAATGAATGAATGAATAAATAAATAGATTTGTATGCCGCCCTGAGTCTTCGGAGAGGGGCGGCATACAAATAAATAAATAAATAAATAGATAGATAGATAGATAGATAGATAGATAGATAGATAGACAAACAAACAAACAAACAAACAAATAAATATCCATAAATGCCGAGAAAACTAGTTGCCCAGATTTGTGGGATGCTTCTTATTGCTCAGCCCTAAGTGAGTGCTATGTGTCAAGCAAAGACATCCATGCAGTGGGGTGTGTCAAAAAAAACCCCACAGGATGACAACCACAGCCATGTGACTGAGGCTACAACCTGGAACAGGGATAGCAAACCTTTTTTTCCCTCGGGTGCCAAAAGTGTGCAGGCACGCACACACTGTCACGTGTGCGTCAGTGCCCACATCCATAATTCAATCCCCTTCCCATGTCTCACACTCTGCACATTTACACACGACCCCTCATTTATTTATTTATTTATTTATTTATTTATTTATTTATTTATTTATTTATTTATTTATTTATTTATTTATTTATTTATTTATTTATTTATTTATTTATTTATTTATTTATTTATTTATTTATATTTGTATGCTGCCCCTCTCCGCAGACTCGGGGCGGCTCACAACAAAGTGAAAAACAATTTATAACAAATCTAAATTTCTACTAAAAACATTTTAAAAACCCCATTTTCTAAACACACATACATACACACATACCATTCATAAATTGTATATGCCCGGGGGAGATGTCTCAGTTCCCCCATGCCTGATGACACAGGTGGGTCTTAAGGAGCTTACGAAAGGCAAGGAGAGTAGGGGCAGTTCTAATCTCCGGGGGGAGTTGGTTCCAGAGGGTCGGGGCCGCCACAGAGAAGGCTCTTCCCCTGGGGCCCGCCAGCCGACATTGTTTAGTTGAAGGGACCCGGAGAAGGCCCACTCTGTGGGACCTAATCGATCGCTGGGATTCGTGCGGCAGCAGGCGGTCTCGGAGATATTCTGGTCCAGTGCCATGAAGGGCTTTAAAGGTCATAACCAACACGCATGCATGCATGCATGCACAATCTCCCGATTTTACCCTCATATCCCCAAACAGTGGTGGGAAGGGGGGGAAGCTTCCTATCCCCAAACAACAGAGCTGGAAGGGGAGGAAAATCTCCTTTCCCCAAATGGAGCTGGAGCAAAAGCCTCCTTTCCCCAAACAGAGATGGGAAGGGGGGAAAGCTGGGAGTGGGAGAAGCCTCCTTTCCCCAAACAGAGATGGAAAGGGGGGAAAGCTGGGAGTGGGAGAAGCCCAGAGGTGTTGATTTGGGACAGAGGAAGGATGTAGTGAAGGTGATGAGGTGTCTTCCAGGAGCCACTGCCCACAGGGATAGGAGGCGGATTACAAACATTATCAAGGCTGTGAGTAAAGATAATAACGTTGATGTGGTGGTGCATCTTGGCACAAACGATTTGTCCCAGAGAAATGTTAATGTAGTAAAAAGAGATTTTCAATGTCTAAGTGTGGAGCTGGGTAAAATAACTGATTCAGTGACTTTCTCAGAGGTGTTACCGGTTTGTGGCCAGGAGGGTAAAACAAGTTGTATCAGAGAGTTTAATGTGTGGTTAGGGCAGTGGTGTAAAGCTGAAGGTTTTGGTTATGTAAGTCATGATGTCAACAGGTGGTCTAATAGGGAGTTGTTTAAGAGGGATGGTTTGCATCCATCATACAGAGGTGCCCAGGTGCTCGGTGAGGAATTCAGAACTTTTTTGGACAGGCATTTAAACTAGGTAAAGGGGACAGAGATGTACCAGATGTGGAGGATTTCTGTCCCCGACCAATGAGGATAAATCAGTTTCTGGAAGCTTATGAAAAGGGAGCTGTAAATAAAATAGATGTAGTTGCTGATGATAAGGGGCAAACTAATAATGAAAATAATGTTCTTCGGGTAATGTACACAAATGCTCAAAGCTTGAGCAACAAGCTCTGTGAGTTAATGGCCATAATATCTAGAGATAATTTGGATCTGGTTGCCATAACTGAGACATGGTTTAGGGATTCTAATGAATGGGAAATATCCATACCAGGATATACACTGTATAGGAAGGATAGAATAGAGAGAAGGGGAGGTGGAGTAGCCATTTATGTTAAAGAAAGTCTAAAAACAATACTAATTCAAAATACATGTAAAGATCTGGATACCCTCTGGATTTGCATGCAAAATAAAGACGGTTCTGTCATTAGAATTGGGGTGATCTATAGGCCTCCAGGGCAATCTGAGGAACATGACAACAAGATGGTGGATGAGATTACCCTAATGGCAGTAAAGGGAGATATTGTGGTTATGGGTGATTTCAACATGCCTGATGTTGACTGGAATATCCCCAGTGCCCTTACATGCAAAAGTAAGAATATAGTAGAGGCCTTTACAGGAGCAGCTATGGCACAGCTAGTTAAGACACCAACTAGAGGGGAGAATATTCTAGATTTAGTTTTTACCAATGGGAATCGGGTTTCAGAGGTCAAGGTGGGAGAAAATTTAGGTTGCAGTGACCATCTATGTTTGTGGTTTGATGTAAAAACTGATGGTGAGCAATCCTATACTGCAACCAAAGTATTGGATTTCAGAAAAACAAATTTTAATGCAATGGGGGAATATTTAAATAATGAATTAAAGGGGAGGGATAAAATGGCAGGAGCAAGCACCCAGTGGACTGTATTAAAAAAGGCCATCTTAAAAGCCACAAGACTTTATGTAAAGCAAGTAACTAAAGGTAAAAGGAAGAAGAAACCGCTATGGTTTAGCAATGATGTAAGGGCTATAGTCAATGAAAAAAAGGCTGCCTATAGGAGGTATAAAGAGTCTGGAAGTATAGCTGATAGAGAGGTGTATAAAATGAGACAGAAGGAGGCGAAACAGATAATATATGCTGCTAAAGCCTCAAAAGAGGAAGAAATAGCAAAATCTGTAAAGAAGGGGGATAAAACCTTCTTCAGATATATTAGTGATAGGAAGAAGAAAAACTGCAGCATCACAAAGCTTAGTACCGGGAATAATACATACATTGATGGGAATAAGGAGATCGCTGACCATTTCAATAGCTACTTCTGTTCAGTTTTCTCAAAAGACACCTTACAAAATAATAATAATACTATAGAGGGATATAGCATTGCTTCCAGCTGTACGGATTCAGCTCCAGTGATCTTAGAAGCCGATGTCTTAGAAGAACTTGAAAGATTAAAGATAAATAAGGCAATGGGTCCAGATGGCATCCACCCCAGAGTTCTTAAAGAACTCAGATCTATCATTGCTACCCCCCTGACTGATTTGTTTAACAAATCCCTGTTAACAGGAGATGTTCCTGAGGATTGGAGAATTGCCAGTGTTGTGCCTATCCACAAGAAGGGCAGTAGAGAAGAAGCTGGTAACTACAGGCCAGTTAGCTTGACATCAGTTGTAGTTAAAATGATGGAGACTCTACTCAAAAAGAGGATAAATCAGCATCTAAAAAACAATAACTTATTGGACCCAAATCAGCATGGCTTTACTGAAGGCAAATCGTGTCAGACTAATCTCATTGAGTTCTTTGACTATGTCACAAAGGTGTTGGATCAAGGTGGTGCCGTGGATATTGCCTATCTGGACTTCAGCAAAGCCTTTGATACGGTTCCACATAAAGAGCTGATAGATAAATTAGTGAAGATTGGACTTAATCCCTGGATAGTTCAGTGGATTTCAAGCTGGCTGAAGCATAGACATCAGAGAGTTATTGTTAATGGCGAGTATTCTGAGCAGAGTCAGGTTACAAGCGGTGTGCCACAAGGGTCTGTTCTGGGTCCTATTCTTTTTAATATGTTTGTGAGTGACATAGGGGAAGGTTTGGTAGGGAAGGTTTGCCTATTTGCCGATGACTCTAAAGTGTGCAATAGGGTTGATATTCCTGGAGGGGTCTGTAATATGGTAAATGATTTAGCGTTACTAGATAAATGGTCAAAGCAATGGAAACTGCAGTTTAATGTTTCCAAATGTAAAATAATGCACTTGGGGAAAAGGAATCCTAAATCTGAGTATTGCATTGGCAGTTCTGTGTTAGCAAAAACTTCAGAAGAAAAGGATTTAGGGGTAGTGATTTCTGACAGTCTCAAAATGGGTGAACAGTGTGGTCGGGCGGTAGGAAAGGCAAGTAGGATGCTTGGCTGCATAGCTAGGGGTATAACAAGCAGGAAGAGGGAGATTGTGATCCCCTTATATAGAGCGCTGGTGAGACCACATTTGGAGTACTGTGTTCAGTTCTGGAGACCTCACCTACAAAAAGATATTGACAAAATTGAACGGGTCCAAAGACGGGCTACAAGAATGGTGGAAGGTCTTAAGTATAAAACGTATCAGGAAAGACTGAATGAACTCAATCTGTATAGTCTGGAAGACAGAAGGAAAAGGGGGGACATGATCGAAACATTTAAATATGTTAAAGGGTTAAATAGGGTTCAGGAGGGAAGTGTTTTTAACAGGAAAGTGAACACAAGAACAAGGGGACACAATCTGAAGTTAGTTGGGGGAAAGATCAAAGGCAACATGAGAAAATATTATTTTACTGAAAGAGTAGTAGATCCTTGGAACAAACTTCCAGCAGACGTGGTTGGGAAATCCACAGTAACTGAATTTAAACATGCCTGGGATAAACATATATCCATCCTAAGATAAAATACAGGAAATAGTAAAAGGGCAGACTAGATGGACCAAGAGGTCTTTTTCTGCCGTCAGTCTTCTATGTTTCTATGTTTCTATGTTTCTAAGCCTCCTTTCCCCAAACAGAGATGGAAAGGGGGGAAAGCTGGGAGTGGGAGAAGCCTCCTTTCCCCAAACAGAGATGGGAAGGGGGGAAAGCTGGGAGTGGGAGAAGACTCCTTGACCCAAACAGGGAATGCTGGGAGGGAGGAAAAACTTTGCATGTCCAAACAGCGCTGGGGTGGAATCTCCAGAGCTCTGGGAAGGCATGTGCAGGGATGGGCTGCTAGCTGGAACACTAAATTGGGCTCGCTGCGGTGGCTCGTGAGTGCTTGTGGGGCCAATTCGATTTTGCTTCTGCACCTGTAGACATAGCAAAATCATGCACGGAGCCGCAGGTGTGCCTGTGTTTCAGCTAGGGTTTTTTGCTTCTGCACATGCTGAAACACAGGTGCATTGCGGCTCCATGCGCGATTTTGCTTCCTCCACAGGTGCAGAAACAAAATCGCGCTGGTCCGGCAAGCACTCGCAAGCCGCGGCAGTGAGCCCAATTTAGCATTCCGGCTAGTAGCCCACCCCTGGGCATGGGGCATGCACACATGTGCAATGGAGCTGAGCTGCTCCGAGTCCACGGAGAGGGGCGGCATACAAATCTAATAAATTAAATTAAATCAATTAAGCATTGGAACAAGTTTGCCTCCGGAGGTTGTGGGTGCTCCATCTCTGGAGGATTTTAAGAAATGTTTGGACAGCCACTTGTCTGAAATGGTATAGACCAGTGATGGCGAACCTATGGCACGGGTGCTGAAAGTGACACGCCAAGTCGTATCTTCTGGCACGCAAGCTGTTGCCCTAGCTCAGCACCAACATGCATGTGTGTGCTGGCCAGCTGATTTTTGACTCGCACAGAGGCCCTGGGAGGGTATTTTTGGCTTCCAGAGAGCCTCTGGGGGGGATGGGGGGGGGCTTTTTCCTTCCCTCCCCCCACAAGCTGCAGAGAAATATTTGGAGCCTGGGGAAATGAAACACAAGTTTACTGGGCCCATTAGAAGTTGGGAAACAGGCCCTTTCCAGTCTCCAGAGGGCCTCTGGGGAATAGAAGGGAAGGGAAGGGAATAGGGTTTTATTGGCCAAGTGTGATTGGACACACAAGGAATTTGTCTTGGTGCATATGCTCTCAGCGTACACAAAAGAAAAAGATACATTTGCCAAAAATCATGTGATACAATGGCACGCATGCCTGCACAGAAGACTCCACATGCCACCTGTGACACGTGTGCCATAGGTTCACCCCCACGGACTTAGAACATCTTGACCCCCTCTTGCAGCTGGCAACACGACGAGACTAGCTCTTCACTGCTCAGCTGCTGCAGGAGTGCAAGATCCTAGCATGGTTCCTTTCTAATAATCCCGTTGCACGAAAGGAAAATGCAGGCGGGGCGGGAGGGAGGGGGGGTAGCGGCAGCTGCTGCTATTAGCAAAGAGCGAGAAATGTTTGCCTTTTGTCCGTGTGTGAAAACGTTTGTGTGAATTTTTTCTAATTTTGCAACTTCAAACCAACGCACCAACTGAAAAATCAGCTGAACTTCCAAATTTGCACTTCTTCAAATTCTGCAGAGTAGTTATGTATTCATGAAAATAAATCTTTTTTAAAAGTGACATGTGGCAAAATGTGCCTGTTCTAGGAAAGAGAGCCCTAATACGGAGCAGCTTTTTAAGGACATGTTTAAAATATACCCCGTTGCCCTGAAAATAAGACTTATCCCAAAAATAAGACCTAGCATGTTTTCTGTGGGTGCCTAATATAAGCCCTACCCCCCAAAATAAGCCCTGCTTAAGACAGCCAACCTGCTGTCCATTCCATCTGGTTCCTTAAACTGCCACAGCCATAAAGTGAGGCGGGATGGCAATGGAGCTGTCCCATATTTTATTTATTTTATTTATTTATTCATTTGTCCAATACACAAATACATAGGAAGAAAAATAGACATGTGGTAATATATATGAGGGTGAAAGTTAACTTAGAGGAGAGGATATATGAAAGAAAGAGAATATATAAGATAGGTGAAAGAAAGGAAAGACAATTGGACAGGGGACGAAAGGCACACCAGTGCATTTATGTACGCCCCTTACTGGCCTCTTAGGAACCTGGAGAGTCAATCGTGGAGAGTGTAAGGGAGAAGTGTTGGGGGTTAGGGGTTGACACAATTGAGTCCGGTAATGAGTTCCACACTTTGATAACTCGATTGTTGAAATCAAATTTTTTACAGCTCTTGTGTTATTGCAGTTGAAGCTGAAGTAGTCATTGACCGGTAGGACATTGCAGCATATGATTTTGTGGGCAATACTCAAATCGTGTTTTAGGCGCCGTAGTTCTAAGCTTTCTAGGCCCAGGTTTGTTAGTCTATTTTCGTAGGATATTCTGTTTCGAGTGGAGGAGTGAAGGGCTGTTCTGGTGAAATATCTTTGGACATTTTCAAGGATGTTGATGTCTGAGATGTGGTTTAGGTTCCAGACAGATGAGCAGTAGTCTAGGATGGGTCTGGCAAAAGTTTTGTAGGCTCTTGTGAGTAATGTGAGATTGCCGGAGCAGAAGCTGCGTAGGATCAGGTTAACAACTCTAGAAGCTTTTTTGGCGATATTGTTGCAGTGGGCTTTAGCACTTATGCCCTGCACTGGATTCGCTCAGGGTCCCTCCAACCAGGCCATCCACACCCCGTCCACTCAGTGGTGGGAAACAGCTGATGCTCCCAGGTGAGCATCTCCGTTAGGAGAATACCTGATGCATGCATAGCTGTGCATAAGCCCCTGTGTGAGATTGGGCTTTGGCATATGCAAAGCAAGCCCAATCTCGCGCAAGGACATGTGAGAGCGCAGGATTTGGGCTATTTTCACTGCCTTTTTGCTTTTGCACAATCGCAGAAGCAAAAATATCAGCAAAAGTAGCCAAAATCTCGCTCTTGTGTGCATTTGGCTTGCTGCGCATATATAGAAGCTAAATCTTGCACTGACAGGTGTGCACATGACCAATGGGTGCGGGCACACCTGCAACAGCCTCCAAGGCAGCTCTGGTAGAAGGTAAGAAGAACGGCCCTTCACTGCAAACACCTGCCTCACTGAAGCAGCAACAACAGCCATGTGCACCAGAAGCCCATATGGCCACCATCCCACTTCTTCTGGGATCCCATCCCACTTCCTCTGGGATCCCATCCCACTTCTTCTGCTTGTGGCTGCAAGCCTAGCTATGGGCACTTTGAGGTAAGCTGATGTGGGATGCATGGGGAAGCTTCACCATCACCCCATGCCAGGGATGGGTTCCTACCAGTGTGGACCAGTATGTGCGCAGTGTAGCAACCCACTGGTGATATAATTTTGGCGTGACGGATCCAGTACTGTCTGTGCCGGTCCCTACATATTGCCATTTTTTGGTGGGGAATTTTCAGTCATTTTTTTTTCCAGGTTTGGATGACTTCTCTTTGCGTTCTGCATTGAAGAGGAACAGATTAATACCAGCCATTGTTTCTTCATCCAAAGCACAGCTTCTGAGCATGCACAGAAGTAATAGAGTAGAGTAGAGTAGAGTAGAGTAGAATAGAAAAGAACAGAACAGAACAGAACAGAACAGAATAGAATTCTTTATTTGCCAAGTGTGATTGGACACACAAGGAATTTGTCTTGGTGCATATGCTCTCAGCAGACATAAAAGAAAAAGATACATCTGTCATGAATCATGGGATACAACGCTTAATGATTGTCATAATGGTCAAATAAGCAATGAAGAAACAATCAATATTAATAAAAATCTTAGGATACAAGCGACAAGTTACAGTCATACAGTCCCAAGTGGGAGGAAAAAAGTGATAGGAATGATGAGAAAAAACTAGTAGAAGTAGAAGGGCAGACAGTAAAACGTTTGACAGTGTTGAGGGAAATATTTGTTTAGCAGAGTGATGGCATTCGGGGGAAAACTGTTCTTGTGTCTAGTTGTCTTGGGGTGCAGTGCACTGTAGCGATGTTTTGAGGGTAGGAGTTGAAACAGTTTATGTCCAATTTTATGTCTAAACTTGCTCTAGGGGATATGCCCACGAGTGGAGCAAGGGCATCCATGCGAAACGTATTGATCGGTAGCAAAGGTTACTGGAATGCACCCCTGCCCCACACTGCAGGAGGAAAAACTGCAGAAAAAGCAATTGCTGCCAACCTGCCTTCCATTGAGGACCTGTATACTGCCCAAGTCAAAAAGAGGGCTATGAAAATATTTACTGACCCCCTCGCATCCTGGACATAAAACTGTTTCAACTCCTACCCTCAAAATGACGCTATAGAACACTGCACACCAAGACAGCTAGATTCAAGAACATTTTTTCCCTATCACCATCACACTGCTAAACAAATAATTCCCTCAACACTGTCAAACTATTTCCTAAGTCTGCACTGCTAGTTCTACTAGTTTTTTCCCATCATTCCTATCACCCGTTTCCTTCCACTTATATAACTGTAATGTGTTGCTTGTATCCTGAAGATTTTTATTAATATTGATTGCTTCCTCATTGCTTATTTGACTCCTGTAATCATTAAGTATTGTACTTCATGATTCTTGACAAATGTATCTTTTCTTTTATGTACACTGAGAGCATATGCACCAAGACAAATTTCTTGTGTGTTCAATCACACTTGGCCAATAAAGAATTCTATTCTATTCTATTCTATTCTATTCTATACTATTCTATTCTATTCTATTCTATACTATACTATTCTATTCTATTCCTTATGGCAGCAACACTACCATGCCATATGGCCTCCTGCCCCACCTTGAGCAAGCAGAAGTTAGGCTCCTGTACATAAGTACTTATTTTGAGATCAAAAGAAAACAAGACCCATGATTATTTTGGAATAAACACAGATATATAGATATAGATATTGACTGCAGTGGATTTACAAACAAAAAAAAACTTGAGAAAATTAAATGGACAGATTTGCAAAAGTGAGAAACTGAAGCTGACAACTTGAGGCAATAACAACTACCACATACTAAAACATTGTCTCTTTTTCCCACACTAGCTGCCCCGAGGCGTAATGGCTCTGGCAGATAACCATCTCACTCAAGAGTCGTACAATATTTCTACTAAGTTAGACTCTGCCAGATCCATTCTGGCCTTCAGAGAAAAACAGCCAGAAATACTCTAGGATGTGTGCAAATGTTTGTATCATCCAAGTCAATAGGAAATGCTCCATCATCATCAAGGGATTTGTATTTGTCACTGATCATGTAGACCAGAGGTCTCCAAACTTAGCAACTTTAAGACTTGTGAATTTCAACTTCTGGAATTCCACAGCCAGGATAGGAAATTCTATGAGTTGAATATCTGGCTGGGGAATTATAGAATACACAATAAGAGTTGAAAGGGAACTTGGAAGTCATCTACTCCAATCCCCTGGTCAAGCAGGAGACCTTATATCAGGGGTCTCCAAGAATAGCTGGCTGGGAATCCTGGGAATTGAAGTCCACAAGTCCTAGAGTTACCAAGTTTGGGTAGCCCTGATGCAGATATGTAAGTCCTCCTTCAACTCCCAACACAGAGCCGAGGTGGCATAGCAGGTAGAGTGCAGTACTGCAGGCCACTAAAGCTGATTGTAGATCGGAAGGTCAGCGGTTCAAATCTCATCACCGGCTCAAGGTTGACTCTGCCTTCCATCCTTCCGAGGTGGGTAAAACGAGGACACAGATTGTGGGGGCAATAGCCTAGCTCTGTTAAAAAGTGCTATTGCTTACATGTTGTAAGCCGCCCTGAGTCTAAGGAGAAGGGAGGCATTAAAAAAATTGAATAAAAATAAATAAATAAATAAATAAATAATTTCAAATTGGATGGAACTCCGTTCCATGAAAGGGCTCCCCTGCATTGTTTTCAACTGATGTTATTTATTTTATTTATTTATTTATTAGATTTTTATGCTGCCCTTCTTGAGGCAACTCATATTATGCACATATTGTGGAATAAGCACATGGACCACAGAGATGGGTTTTATGGGTCACTTTGTTTAAATCTGGACATGCAGAGAAAGTCAATGGGGCGGAACTTCCATTCCAAACATCCTTGGGCAACTACAGGCGAAAGCTCCTTGCAGAGCAAGGGAAGGTCGCCCTTTACCTTGGCCTTGAACTTGACCTTGGCCTTGACCTTGACCTGCCCTCTGCCATGTCCAAGGCATGTGGGAAGCTCACCCCCATTTGTGGGCTTGCCCGGATTCTGCCCGGAGCTTCTGGTTAGGGGCAACCCATCACCTTCCAAAATGTGCTCTAAAGGAGATCACCTAGTTGCTACTAGCCCCTTTTTTCTGCCCCATACTGCCATCCCAGTGACCACGGGAAATTGAGCCAGTTAGCCCAATCCTGATGAGCAAGTACTGCTAAGCACCCTCTAACCTCTCCCTTCCCCTGACCCAATGTGGAGTAGGTGAAAAAACAGCGGTAACCTAAACTGCGTTATGGCAGTCAAAAAATTCCTACTCAGCCCCCGAAGGTGACCAGCAATCACACTGAAATCCTGAAGAGGGTGGGAGGGTGCCTGTTATGAGGGCCAACGAGTCCAAAAAAGAATGGACAGAGAGTGGCAGCACATCACTTACATACGGGGGCTCTCCGTCCGGTTCCCTGGGTCCACAGCATGCCTAGCACCAAGCACCAGGCCTCCTGGGCGATCGCGAGTGTTATCACGCAACCACCCATTTCAAATGCCTCCGGCGGTAGTGGCCGAGTGCATCTGGCCCCACCGCAAATGTCAGCCACCTTAAACAGCCAGCCTCTCACTTGTCACCCAGTCCATCCGTTTTCTATGATTTGACTCCCCCTAGAACAAGGGTAGACAAAGTTGGCTCTTCTATGACATGTGGACTTCAACTCCCAGAATTCCTGAGCTAGCATGATTGGCTCAGGAATTCTGGGAGTTGAAGTCCACAAGTCATGTAGAAGAGCCAACTTGGCCTATCCCTACCCTAGAATGTCCCGGGGATAGCAAGAAAGCTGTAGGGCAGCAATGGAGGAACCAACACTCTTTCATGAGACAAGGCAACTTTGCTCTCTTCAAGAGAAGATGAAAGCCATGGCCAGGAGGGCTTTTGCCCAGTTGATATCGTGGTTGCAGCTTTATGTGACTTAGGATGTTCTGACAAGTCACAATGCCCTAGTCATCTCTCAGTCTGATTACTGTAATTTCACTTTCTGTGAAGCCAACCTTGAAAACTTTACCTAGCATAAGACAGCTGTATGTTAATGGCATGCCCGTGTCATAATGGTGCTATGGGAACCAAATTGTTTCAGAGAGAGTTCACCATACCGGTCACTAGCTTTATAATGCCGTCTGTCCTAGGATCTGGGCATTTTAGAGAGGCTGGACAACAGAGAACATCTGGTGAAGTTCTCCTCTTATTGAAAGCACAGAAGAGAAAGGATCATATCTATCAGCTCTCCCAGGTAAACCAGTCAGGAAGCGTGACTAGATGAATTAATTCTACTTTACCGCGAGGCTATATTAATTCAATTTTGGAAGCCACTTTGGTGAGGTGGACGATATAGACATGTGAAGAATGAATGGATAATTAATCTGAAAATACAAACTTTCCATCATTGCTTTTAGCTGCTTGATCCATTAGGACAGTGATTTTCAACCTTTTTTGAACCGCGGCACATTTTTTACATTTACAAAATCCTGGGGCACACCATCAACCAAAATGACACAAAAAGACACTCTAAGACACACTCCTCTCTTTTTCCATCTCTGTCTCCTCCCCCTCTTGTGTGTGTGTGTGTGTGTATACATACTCTTGAACCATTTCCAAAAACAGGTGAGGGCTGGGGGGGTTTCTCTCTTATTTTTTGGGTGCTTTTTATCATATGCTTTAAATCAAGAGACACTTCTCTCTCTCTCTCTTTTGTTTCTCTCTCTTTCCTCTCATTCTCTGTCTCAATCGTTTTCTCATTTCTCTTTTTTCCTCCCCTTTTTGTTCATTTCTCTCTCTCTCCCTTCCTCTCCTTTTCTCTCTCTCTCTCTTGCTTTCTATCTCTCTCTCTCTTGCTTTCTTTCTCTCTCTCTCACTTGCTTTCTTTCTCTCTCTCTCACTTGCTTTCTCTCTCTCACTCTTTCTCTCTTTCTCTCACTCTCTCTCTCTCTCTCTCAGCAAAAGGTTGTGAGACCAGAACCTTCTTCCTTCTTCCTTCTTCGCGGGGCACACCTGACCATGTCTCGCGGCACACTAGTGTGCCACGGCACACTGGTTGAAAAACACTGCATTAGGACAGGTCCTTGCTAAATTTCTTTCTCTGATCTTTAAGTTCCTGAGAGTTCTACTTCTCTTCTCTGATTGTGTGAAAGATGGCATCTCTTTCCTTCGTCCCCCAAGGTCATTTGCATATTCTTTTTTTGATCATTTTTTTTTTTGCTTCTACGCATATCAATCATATATGACCCCAGTGTCTGGTGGCATTTCTAACATTTACCAGATTTATCTGTAAACATCTTTGGCAAACTTGCCAGTGCAATATGCCATTTATAAAACATTTTACACAAAATTTATTTATATGCAGTTGACATTGTTCACTTATAATTCCTAATTCTATTGTGTAACCAAAATGTTTTGCCTATGCTATCATTGTCTCTTCCACCTGTTCATCTTCCAATTTAATAGCCAATAAGTAGTGTACAGCTTTTTTTATCAATCTTTCTTCTGCCCCTGTTAATATTTCATCTAATTCTGTAGATTCTTTATAGAAACCATATATCTTTCTCATACCCTGCACCTACCATACCATGCCAATCCCTTGATCACTCAATTCTTGTTTAATTTTGAGTTCTCCCTTTTCATTCAAAGTATCTTTATATTGTACCATTTTAATGACATTTGTGTTTCCATTGTTGAAAACCAAATTGGTATCCTCAAGTATTGATGTTCTCTAATTTTCTCCCAAACTAACAAGAGTGCATTCCTTATGTAATGTCTTTGAAGGTAATCATGTACCTTGCTTTTCCCATGCCACAAAAAAGCATGCCAAACCAGTTGTAGGATATGTCCCTCCAGAGTCAATAGTCTTCTTTGTCTCAATGTAATCCATTCTTTCATCCATGTTAAAACTGCTGCCTGGTAGTACAATTCCCAATTAAGTAGTCCAGAGCCTCCTTTATTCCTTGAATCCTGCAACATTTTAAAGCTAATTCCTCCTCCCAACTCCCTGCCAAATATATTTTAATACTGTTTTATTAAGTTCCTCAATGTATTCCAACCCCTAACCCCCAATTTTATCGGAATTCTTTGAAATAACTACAACATTCTCAGAAATACTGTATATTCATTTTAATTGTGGCTATCCTTTATATCAACAGCAGTTGCAGATTTTTCCATTTTTCTAAATCTGTTTTAATATGTTGTATCATTTTATAATAGTTATCTTCCTTAATCATTACATATCTTGCTGTCAACTGAATTGCTAAGTATTTTACTTTTGTAGTAATCTGAATATCTATTCTCTTTAACTCCTTTTTTCTGCTTATCTGTAAGGTTTTTCTCTAAGATTTTAGTTTTCTCATTTATTTTCAATCCTACTTCATCATATTCTTCCATTTTTTAAAATTAATTTAGGCCCTGTTTCTTGTCGATCTTCAAAGATAAATACTAAGTCATCTGCAAAATGCTTGTAATTTATACTATTCCTTTTTTTATTTGGATGCCTTTCATCACTGTATGCTGTTTAATATTTCTATTCAATACTTCCAGTGTCATTATAAATAACCGGGGGGCGGGGGGGGGAGACAAGGGACGTCCCTTGTTTCATACCTTTCTTAATATTGATCTTCTCAGTCATGTCTCCCTTTACTATCACCTTTGTATTTTGCTTATAGTATATTGCCTTAATCATATGAATAAATCTCTCCCCAAAATCCATGTCTCTTCATTGTGTAAACATAAATTGCCAGTTCACATCAGATTCTTTCTGTGAGTCTAGAAAGACCAACACCATTTGGTTCCCTGGATGGGCTTTATAATATTCCAATGTGTTTAAGATTATTCTCATATTGTCTTTACTTTGCCGGTCCCTCCGGGACCGCCTTCTGCCGTACAAATCCCAGGGACCGATTAGGTCCCACAAAGTTGGCCTTCTTCGGGTTCCGTCGACTAAACAATGTCGTCTGGCGGGTCCCAGGGAAAGAGCCTTCTCTGTGGCGGCCCCGACTCTCTGGAACCAGCTCCCTCCGGAGATTAGAACTGCCCCCATCCTCCTTGCCTTTCGTAAACTCCTTAAAACCCACCTCTGCCGTCAGGCATGGGGGAAATGAGGCACACACACACACACACGGGCCTATACAATTTATGTATGGTATGTTTGTGTGTATGTCTGTTTTAATAATGGGGTTTTTTAAAGTTTTTTACATTTATTAGATTTGTTATGAATTGTTTCATTGTATGCTGTGAGCCGCCCCGAGTCTGTGGAGAGGGGCGGCATACAAATCAAATCAAATCAAATCAAATCAAATCAAATCAAATCAAATCAAATCAAATCAAATCAAATCAAATCAAATAAATAAATAAATAAATAAATAAATAAATAAATAAATAAATAAATAAATAAATAAATAAATAACCATTTTGATTTGAATATCCAATCTCTTCTTAAAAACGTCCAGTGTATAAACTGATCGAGGAATCTTTTTAGCCTATCTGTGATTATTGAAGCAAATATTTTATATCAGCATTCAATAGAGAAATCGGTCTATAGGTTTTTATCTGTTGCAGATCTAAATCTTCTTTTGGTAACAACAACAACAACAGAAGAGTTGGACGGAACCTTGGAGGTCTTTTAGTCCAACCCCCTGCATGGGCAGGTGACTCTACCCTACTTTAGGCAAATGGTTATCCAAATTCTTCTTTAAAACTTCCAGTGTGGGAGCATTCACAACTTCTGGAGGCAGTTCCACCATTCCACTGGTCAATTGTTCTGTCAGGAATTGTTTCCTTAGTTCTAAGTTGCTTCTCTCTTTGATTAGTTTCCACCCATTGCTTCTTGTTCTGCCTTCAGGTGCTTTGGAGAATAGCCTGACTTCCTCTTCTTTGTGGCACCTCCTAAGATATTGGAACTCTGCTATCATGTCTCCCCTGATTCTTTTTTTTAATTAAACTAGGCATACCCAGTTTCTGCAACCATTCTTCATATATTTTAACCTCCAGTCCCCTAAAGAGTCTCAACATCCTTTTTTACATTGTGGGTACCAAAACTGAATACAGTATTCCAAGTGTGACTTTACCAAGGCCTTATAAAGTGGTATTCGTGTGATCTTGATTCTATCCCTCTGATAATGCAACCTAGAACTGTGTTGGCTTTTTTGGCAGCTGCCGAACACTACTGGCTCATGTTTAAATGGCTGTCCACTAATTACTACTGTTAAGCAAGGTGCCACATATACTGTGCCTGTGCACTTTGTTTCTTGCCCAAATGTAGAACCTTACTTTTTTCACCATCGGATTTCATTTTGTTTGATAGCACCCAATGTTCAAGTCTGTCGAGATCCTTCTGTATCTTGAGCCTATCTTCTGGAAGGTTGGCTATTCCAGTTTGGTGTCATCTGCAAATTTGATGAGTTCCTCATCTATCCCCTCCATCCAAGTCATTATGAAGATGTTGAAGAGTGTACTGGGCCTAAAACAGAACCTTGGGGTACTCCACTATATACTTCCCTCTACGCAGTGGAGTAGCCCAAGGCTATGAGAGTAATATATGTTGCTGTTGGTATGTCTCGGCGCAGCTAGGCTACTCGACCTTCGACATACGCTGAGCAGAGATTAAGGAAGAGTGTGGATGTGTGATACAGCCAATAATGACACAGACTTAGTATGCTGAATAAGTACTATTTACATATATGTAAATATATGTTCACCTATACTTTTATATCTTTTCTTCTATTCTTTTCTTTACTTATATTATTACATATCTTTCTCTTCAATGTGTATTATGTATGGGACAAAATAAATAAATAAATAAATAAATAAATAAATATAAATAAATAAACATACATACATACATACATACATACATACATACATACATACATAAAGCAGAAATAACCAACAAACCGCACATAGCAAGCACTAAGCAAAATACACTCCCCTCTCAAGGTAAAGGCAAAAAGGTGAATGAGCAATCCAGCATCATTGTCAGGCGAGAGTACTGGCGCCCTCTTATGGCTAACCAGCCAAAGTCCTTAAAGTGATATTACAACTGTAAATATATTAACTACAATAGGCAATTTAACAGACATGGCAATCCCAAATAACAGCATGTACCATGTACTAACAGTTTGCCATCCATGAATTTGGTACTTTTGCTTTTAACAGTAGTTCATTAAGTACATCCAGCATTGGGGTATTTAGAGTATCTTGTAAATCTTCGTATAATTCTGCTGGTACTCCCAGTGGTGAGATTCAAAAAGGTTTTACTACCGGTTCTGTGGGCATGGCTTGGTGGGCGTGGCTTGGTGAGCATGGCAGGGGAAAGATACTGTAAAATCTCCATTTCCTCTCAATCAGCTGGGAATAGGGAAGCAGAGAATAGGTGGGACAAGTCCAGTCAGAGGTGGCATTTACCAGTTCCCCAAACTACTCAAAACTTCTTCTACCAATTCTCCAGAACTGGTCAAAACCTGCTAAACCCCATATTTCCAGACCTGGTGTTTTATCATTCTTTTGACTCTTAACTGCTTCTGTTAGTTCCATCATGGTTACACATTCATCTAACACAGGGGTGGTTTCCTTTTCTTTTCTTTTTACTATCACCCTGTGGGCGTGGCTTATTTTATGGGTGTGGTTTGATGCTCATGTGACTGAGTAGGCATGGTCAACAAGACATCACTCACGCCCACACCCTCAGTCACATTATTATTATTTTATTATTATTTATTAGGTTAGAGGACTCGGGGTGGCTCATAATATAACAATATACATGTCCCCTATCATGCTCTTTCCACCTAGCTATGGTGCAAATTTATGTTTTGCCAGCTGAGAGGCAAAGAAGCCTCGCTTTCACACCAGGCTGTTTGTACCTCCGCACTAAATTCAATTCAATTCAATTTATTAGATTTATATGTTGCCCCTCTCCGAAGACTCGGGGCAGCTCACAACAATGATAAAAACAATATTATAGTAAAACAAATCTAATATTAAAAAGAAATATATAAAACCCTAGCATATTAGAAACCAGACAACACATACATACCAAACATAAAATATAGAGAGCCTGAGGGAAAGGGGTCTCAACTCCCCCATGCCTGGCGGTAAAGGTGGATCTTGAATAGTTTACGAAAGACAAGGAGGGTGGGAGCAGTTCTAATCTCCAGGAGGAGTTGATTCCAGAGGGCCGGGGCCACCACAGAGAAGGCTCTTCCCCTGGGACCCGCCAGACGACATTGTTTAGTTGACGGGACCCGGAGAAGGCCAACTCTGTGGGACCTTATCAGTCACTGGGATTCGTGCGGTAGCAGGCGGTTCCGGAGGTACTCTGGTCCATGGTCCATGCCCCCCCTATACATACATACACATACGTGCATTGGTTGCCGCTCGGTTTCCGGACACAATTCAAAGTGTTGGTGATAAAGCCCTACATTGCATTGGACAAGATTACTTATAGGACCGCCTTCTGCCACACAAATACCAGCGACCGACTAGGTCCCACAGAGTTGGCCTTCTCCAGGTTCTGTCGATAAACAATGTCATCTGGCGGGACCTAGGGGAAGGGCCTTCTCTTTGGCGGCCCCAACCCTCTGGAATCAACTCCCTCCAGAGATTTGTACTGCCCCCACCCCCCTCACCTTCTGTAAAAGTTTAAAGACCTATCTGTGCCACAGATAGGCTTGGGGCCATTCGACCCTAGCCCCCTAGCTGACGAGTGTAGTATGTCTGGCTGTATGAATGGGGATGAATGATCTTAAATATTAAGAGTTTTTAGGTTAAGACCCATCTATGTCGCCAGGCATGAGGCAGTTAAATCATGCCCCCTCCTCTCTGACCATTAAATGTTATGTGTGGATGTGATTGAGTTAATTGACTGCTTTTTAATGTAATGGGATTTTAGCTTATAGTTTTAACTATTAGTCTTGTACATATATTGTTTTTGTATTGTATTCTGTGAGCCGCCCCGAGTTTTCTGAGAAGGGCGGCATACGAATCAAATGAATAAATGAATGAATGAATGAATGAATGGATAAATGGATGGATGGAGGGAGGGAGGGAGGGAGGGATAGGATAGGATAGGATAGGATAGGATAAACAAACAAACAAACAAACAAACAAACAAACAAACAAATCACTCACTTGCCCTGGCAGCATCTTAGCAGTAGCAGCTGAGCGAGGGAAGGCGAGAGACCAGAGAGCGAAGCAGGCATGGGGGGCAGCCAAAGCTGCCATTTATTCCAATAGCTGAGGACAGAAGAAGCCACAGTGGGTTGCAATTTGGAGGTGACCGGTGAGGCAGGGGATGGGATGGGGCAGGCCATGAGTTGCTCATCTTATCAGAAATCGTCAGGTCTGGATCTTGCAGTGGGATTTTCTTTTTAAAAAAAATACCTCTCCAAACAAGCTTGGAAATTTCTGAGATTGCTTAGGGTGGGAGCAATGGGGTGCAAAAATACTTGGCAATTGACTCATATTTATGATGGTTGAAGGGTCATGCGGGGACCCCATTGACACCCGATCCCAATGGAGAAGCCAGATTTGTTTAACAACTGAACAACTAATTGAACAACTATATTGGTATATCTACCTCAGAACGCATCAAGTAGATGTGTTCTTAAGTAGAGGTACCAATATAGTTGTTCAAGAACTTTTCTAGATAAGAACCAGGTGTTCAATAATTTTTTGCCTCTTCTCAAGAACCATTTTCCACTTTCAAACTCAAGCCTCCAAAACTGTAACCGGAAAAGGCAGGGAGAAGTCTTTGTGTTGCCTCTCTAGGAATTTCCTGGGAGGAAACAGTGCCGGGAAAGGCGGAGAGAAGCCTCTGTGGGGCCTCTCTAGGAACCTCCTGGGAGGAAACAAGGCCAGAAAAGGCAGAGAGAAGCCTCCATGGGGCCTCTCTAGAAATCTCCTCGGAGGAAACAGGGCCTCCACTCTCCCTGTGGTTTCCCCAATCACACACATTATTTGCTTTTACATTGATTCCTATGGGAAAAATTGCTTCTTCTTACAAACTTTTCTATTTAAGAACCTGGTCACGGAACGAATTAAGTTCATATATAGAGGTACCACTGTACAGGGATTCACTTAACAATTGTGGGATGAAAGGTCGTAAAATGGGACAAAACTCAACTTACAACTAAGAAAGAGGTCTAGTCCCATGGTGACTCGCTTTACAATCCTCATGTATTTGCCAGCCTAAATTATGGTCTTAACTCGAGGACTGTCTGTATTAAATCCTCTGAGGATTTATAACACGAGACAGTTCCAATATGCCTTTTCCTTATCACCAGTTCCGTATTTTGTCCTCCTGCTCCTTCACTCGCGTTTTATTTTATTTAGCCATCTGACTCACAATTTGGTTCCCATTAGTTCTTCTAATACTGTATATTTGGCTTTTAACCTTTCTCCACTTCTCAGCCCATTAAACTGAGGAATTTCTAATCTGCTTTAGCCCTGCTCTATTTGTTTAGAAGATTAAACCTAATATGAGTGCTCCTGTTAGTCATTAATAAAATGTACAGTTGAATCAGATCTCTATTTATCTCTGAATTGGTGGGGGGGAAAGCACCAAACAATATCTCTGATTTGGAACTTGCATATGATGTGGATAAAAACTAGGGCATTACTGCATATCAAACACTGTTTGGTCAAAATGCCTGTACAGTACAGTCAACATTAAAAGTATAAACCAGGGAAATATTCCTTCAAATATTTTCTGAACCATAAATTCACATGTCTCAGGTAGGCTGCCTCCTCCTCAGTGCTGTCCTCATTTGCACCTAAGACCGTGGCACAAACATGTTTTAGCAAGATCATTTTTACCTGTTGCATCTCCAAGATGTTACTTTCATCCTGTCTCCAGCACAGAAATCAGACAGGCTTATGAAAATGGTGTTTAGCTATTACAAGCATTATTTCTATCCTGCTGTTTCTGTAGGAGCTCAAGGCAAATTGTGGGGTTTCTCTATATACCTACCTGGTGAGTTAGCTCCTTCCTTCCTTCCTTCCTTCCTTCCTTCCCTCCTTCTTTCTTTTTCCTTTCCTGCCTTTCTCTTTCTTTTTTTCCTTTCTTTCTTTCCTCCTTCCTTCTTTCTACTTCTCTTTCTTTCTTTCTTTCTTTCTTTCTTTCTTTTTCCTTCTTTCCTTAATTTTAATTTTGATTAAAGATTGCAAGATTAAAAGTTGGAAAAAGTATTAGATATTAAGTATTAGAAACAATATGAACTAACACAAATGACATAAAATATAAGACTGAAAAAGAAAAAATACAGAAAAATAAAAAATAAAGAATTTCCCCTTTCATCTTGACAAGTACAAACGATATTGGTAACTTATCACCTCCCCTTCAATTGCAACAAATGCTTTCCTTTTTTTTCATATCTCATCTAAACTCCAAGCAAGCTCTTAAAATCTCACCATCTTGACTAAGCCTGAGTTTTTTTACATACCTATTATGAGCACATGACAGACATTTCCTAAGAATATCAAGACAGCTTGGAAAATACCAGTACAGTACTTTCATATAGTGACCACTGCTGGGTCTGACAACTTGGTTGTTAAATGAAGTGATTGCTATTAATCTTACTTCATTTTTCCTTTTGCTTTGTAGACCTGCAAAGATCACAAATGTGAGGATTGTTCCCAAATAGCCATTAAATACAAGGAGTATATTTAACCCTTTAATTCTTGTTTGCAAATGTCCATTAAACATAAGGAGTACCAGTAGAATGTTTTTCCATGCAGCATAGGGATCATAGGTGGCGGGGGGAGGGAAGCAGGGAGGGAGGGGTGTGCTAATGACCAAGCCATGATTATATTTAGGTTTTCATAGATTGTGAGAATTAGGTAAGATCTATCCAATTTAGTTTCCATCCTGTGGTGAGGCAGTTCCCAATTAACACACACAAATGCATTTTTGCCATATCCTAATACAGTGATGGTGAACCTATGGCATGGGTGCCACAGGTGGCATGCGGAGCCATATCTGCTGGCACGTGAGCCGTAGCCCTAGCTCAGTTCCAACATGCATGTGTGTGGCAGCCAGCTGATTTTTAGCTTGCACAGAGGCTCTGAGAGGGTGTTTTCGACTTCCAGAGAGTCTCGGGGGGGGTGAGAGGGCGCTTTTACCCTCTGCAGACTCCAGGGAAGCCTTTGGAGCCTAGGGAGCTGTTTCTGGCCTCCAGAGAGCCTCCGGGGGATAGGGGAAGCTGTCTTCATCCTCCCCAGACATTGAATTTTGGCACCCAATGAAAAAAAGGTTCACCATCACTGTCCTAATATAATTGTAAACATCTACAAAACCCTCACATTTCAATTTCTCTCCTCAGGACATCACTACAGGATAGTGTATGCCATAACAAGTAGACACGGAGAGAGATTTTTTCCCCTCCTTTTTCACTCTGCTAAACCAGAGGGGGTTCCTGCTGGTTCGGACTGGTTGTATAGAACCGGTAGTGGAAATTTCCTCCCACTCATCAAACTGGCAGTGACCTAGGCCATCTTGTTTTTTGCTTCGGCGCATGCACAGTAGCTGTTTTTTGCTTCTGCACATGCACAGAAGCTGGGTCTTTAGCATTGTGCATGCACACATGCAGCACATCAGGAAGCAAACCAGCAGTGAGGTAATCTAGAACTCACCCCTGTGCTGAACCCCTAATTCCCACAGTACTGTCTTATGTGTAGGTATATTTACTCATGTAGTATGGTTGTATTTTTATTATCTCATTACCTCATCTTATTGGTATTGTTATAATATATATATAATATAATAATAATATAATATAATAATAATATAATATAATATAATTAATATAATATAATATAATATAATATAACATAACATAACATAACATAACATAACATAACATAACATAACATAATATAATATAATATAATATAATATAATATAATAAATATAATATTATAATATAATATAATACAATACAATACAATACAATACAATATAATACAATATAATACAATATAATATAATATATTATTACTTTGTTGCTTTACATGTACATTGAGAGCTTATGCACCAGAGACAAATTTATTGTGTATCTAATCACATTCTGCCATTAAACTATTCTATTCATTCTATCCTACTCTACCCTAATCTACTCTACACTACACTACACTACTCTACTATATTCTACTCTACTGCATTCTACAGGTAGTCCACAACTACAATTGACCTCCAAATGTCTGTTGCTAAGTGAAATATTTGTTAAGTGAATTTTCTTGCCCCATTTTATGAACTTTCATGTCACAATTCTTAAGTGAATCACTAGTAAGGTGGATGTTAGGTTAATCTGGCTTCCCCATTGACTTTGCTTGTAAAAAGATTACAAAAAATAATTGCATGATCCCGGAACACTACAATTGTCATAAATATGTGTCAGTTGCCAAGCACCTGAATTTTGATTACTTGACTATGGAGATACTACATACTGTCTTAAATCAAAACATTTAAATATGTTAAAGGGTTAAATAAGTGCAGTCAGGCGGTAGGGAAAGCAAGTAGGATGCTTGGCTGCATAGCTAGAGGTATAACAAGCAGGAAGAGGGAGATTATGATCCCGCTATATAGAGTGCTGGTGAGACCACATTTGGAATACTGTGTTCAGTTCTGGAGACCTCACCTACAAAAAGATATTGACAAAATTGAACGGGTCCAAAGACGGGCTACAAGAATGGTGGAAGGTCTTAAGCATAAAACCTATCAGGAAAGACTTAATGAACTCAATCTGTATAGTCTGGAGGACAGAAGGAAAAGGGGGGACATGATCGAAACATTTAAATATGTTAAAGGGTTAAATAAGGTTCAGGAGGGAAGTGTTTTTAATAGGAAAGTGAACACAAGAACAAGGGGACACAATCTGAAGTTAGTTAGGGGAAAGATCAAAAAGCAACGTGAGAAAATATTATTTCACTGAAAGAGTGGTAGATCCTTGGAACAAACTTCCAGCAGACATGGTTGGTAAATCCACAGTAACTGAATTTAAACATGCCTGGGATAAACATATATCCATTGTAAGATAAAATACAGGAAATAGTATAAGGGCAGACTAGATGGACCATGAGGTCTTTTTCTGCCGTCAGTCTTCTATGTTTCTATGAGTGAAAAACAGTCATAAGTCATTTTTTCCAGTACTATTGTAACTTTGAATGGTCATTAAATAGACTGTTAAAAGTCAAAGATTATCTCTATTGTAATCAGATTTCCAGAAGTATGTTCTCCACAATTTGAAAGTTTGGGAATGATTAGTGCTCAGTTTGCCTTTTATTGATTTGTTTTTGGGTGGGTTTTTTTGCACAGGGTGGGCCTTTGGATGGAGTTATTTGGCTGCAAGAAACAAATTGCACTGCAGGGGGATCAATAATTCATACGAATCTATTTTTTTTTTTAAGCGGGGAGAAACAAAATCGGGTGGGATCGGAGAGTCCCCGGCAATCCAAAGGTTATTAATGATGAAATATTTTTTGGGCTGGAGAAGTGCGGAGACAGCATCCCTGATTCGGGGCCTGCAAGACCCCTGGCATTTTATCAGAATGAGACAATTTGTCTGCCTCTGCTGCCATTGCGTTTTGCGGTGCTATTGTCGTGCATGCTTTTAATCATGCTCCGTAGACTGCCCTGATATCTCTAGGGATGAAGGATGAATTTAAAATATGTTAATCCATGAATAAATACATACAAATTGGAGACAAATATCCACAGCTCCGGGACTTAGGAGGAGTCTCCCAAGCCTGGAGGAACGGAAAAACAGATTGTTAGCACAGGATAGAACAAGTGTGGGCAAATATTGCACTCACCAATGTCCCATCTATGGCTTCCACAGCCTCCTAGAAAATAATGGGTGGGATGCAGGGGTGGGATGCTACAGGTTCGCCCCAGTTCAGGCAATCCAGTAGCAGCGGCAGAAGGCTCCGCCCACCCGCCCGGATGTCATCAAGGATACTTATTTATTTATTTATGATTTCATTTGATTTGATTTGCATGCCGCCCCTCTCTGAGGACTTGGGGCGGCTCACAACATATCAAAACAATATACAATATCTAAAAAATCCAATTAACATAGCTAAAAACTCGACCAAACAATGTCGGCTGGCAGGACCTAGAGGAAGAGCCTTCTCTGTGGGAGCCCCGACCCTCTGGAATCAACTTCCCCCCAGAGATTCGTACTGCCCCCACCCTCCTCATCTTCAAAAAGAGTTTAAAAACTCATCTTTGCCGCCAGGCTTGGGGCTTTTAGATCTTCCCCCTGATTAATGAATGTTTTGAGTATGATTGTTGAATGATTGGTTTGATAGGTTTTCTTTTTAATTGAATTTAATGGTTGTTTTTTAATGTACTATTAATTGGATTCATATTATTGTTCTGGTTTTTTCTTTTTACATGCTGTGAGCCGCCCCGAGTCCTCGGAGAGAGCAGCATACAAATCCAAATAGATAGATAGATAGATAGATAGATAGATAGATAGATAGATAGATAGATAGATAGATAGATAGATAGATAGATACATAGATAGATACATAGATAGATACATAGATAGATAGATAGATAGATAGATACATACATACATAGATACATACATACATACATACATACATACATACATACATACATACATACATACATACATTTAAAATAATTCATTCCCGTTCATACAGCAAGACATACTACACTTATCGGCTAGGGGCTAGGGTCTAATGGCGCCAAGCCTGGCAGCACAGATAGGTCTTTAAACTTTTACGGAAGGCGAGGAGGGTAGGGGCAATGTGAATCTCTGGGGGGAGCTGATTCCAGAGGGCCGGGGCCCCCACAGAGAAGGCTCTTTCCCTAGCCCCCGCCAAATAACATTTTCTAGTTGACGGGACCTGGAGAAGGCCGACTCTGTGGAAACTAACCGGTCGCTGGCACTCATGGGCAGAAGGCGGTCCTGGAGGTAATCTGGTCTGATGCAATATAGGGCTTTATATGTCATAACCAGCACTTTGAATTGCGTCCGGAAACCAATCGGCAGCCAATGCAGTCTATGGAGTGCTGGAGAAATATGGACATGCCTTGGAAGACCCATAACCGCTCGGGCGGCTGAATTCTGGACTATTTATGTATGTATGTGTGTGTGTTTGTGTGTGTGTGTGTGTGTGTGTTGGTTGGTTGGTTGGTTGGTTGGTTGGTTGGTTTGTTGGTTTGTTTGGATTTGTATGCCGCCCCTCTCCGTAGACTCGGGGCGGCTAATAACAATGATAAAAACAGTATGTAACAATCCAATCCAACACTAAAATAACTAAAAAAAAACTTATTATAAAAACCAAACATACATACAGACATACCATGCGTAAATTGTAAAGGCCTAGGGGGAAAGAATATCTCAGTTCCCCCATGCCTGATGGCAGAGGTGGGTTTTAAGAAGTTTACGAAAGGCAAGGAGGGTGGGGGCAATTCTAATCTCTGGGGGGAGTTGGTTCCAAGGGCCCGGGGCCGCCACAGAGAAGACTCTTCCCCTGGGTCCTGCCAAACGATATTGTTTAGTTGATGGGATTTAAAGTTCCTGAACACTCTTCAAAGGTAGCCCCATGTAGAGAGCATTGCAGCATTGCATTAGTCGAACCTCGAGTGATAAGGGCATGAGTGCCGTGTGTGACCAAAGCATGCACGTGCACATGTGTTCGCAGTTCTGAACTGGTGGTGAAGGTAAATGAAATCCACTACAGGTGAGATGGGAAAGTTAATCTGTTTTTTTCAATTAACAGGAAGAGTAATAAGTGCTCACCACATCTTGTAAAATCATTCAGGGTGAAAAAGAAGTTCAACGTTTCAGCTCTGCCCACTCTTGCAATACCACATTGCTGAAAGCAACCCTACCGTCTCCGTTCCTGGAAAATATTAGTCCCTGACTTATCACTAAAATTGAGACCAGAATTCCCACGTCTAAAACAAGACGATTGTTAAATAAACCATACATGATTTTATGACTTTTTTTTTGCTATGTTTTTAAGCAAAGATAAATATAGAATTTAGAATAGAATATTTTTTTTATTGGCCAAGTGTGATTGGACACACAAGGAATTTGTCTTGGTGCATATGCTCTCAGCGAACATAAAATAAAATATACATTTGTCAAGAATCATGTGGTACGACACTTAATGATTGTCATAGGGGTCAAATAAGCAATGAAGAAGCAATATTAATAAAAAATCTTAGGATATAAGCAACAAGTTACAGTCATACAGTCAACATGGGAGGAAATGGGTGATAGGAATGATGAGAAAAACTATTAGAATAGAAGTGCACATGTTGACAGTGCACTTCTGACAGTGTTGAAGGAATTATTTGTTTAGTAGAGTGATGGCGTTCGGAAAAAAACTGTTCTTGTGTCTAGTTGTCTTGGTGTGCAGTGCTCTGTAGCGACATTTTGAGGGTAGGAGTTGAAACAGTTTGTGTCCAGGATGTGAGGGGGTCAGTAAATATTTTCCCCGCCCTCTTTTTGACTCGTGCAGTATACAGGTCCTCAATGGAAAGGCAGGTTGGCAGCAATTGTTTTTTCTGCAGTTCTGATTGTCCTCTGAAGTCTGTGTCGGTCTTGTTGGGTTGCAGCACCAAACCAGACAGTTATAGAGGTGCAGATGACAGACTCAATGATTCCTTTGTAGAGCAGCTCCTTGGGCAGTTTGAGCTTCCTGAGCTAGCGCAAAAAGAATATTCTTTGTTGTGCTTTTTTGATGATGTTTTTGATGTTGGGTGACCTGAAATATGAGCCAGCAATGTGCGGAAGCAGCCAAAAAGGCCAATACAATCCTTGGTTGCATAAACAGAGACATAGAATCAAAATTACATGAATATTACCATTTTAAAACCTTAATAAGACCACACCTGGCATGCGTGGAAACAAAATATCAGTGAAAATCACCGAAATCTCGCTTTTGCGCACATCCTCATGCAAGATTTGGCATCTGGCGCATGCGCAGAAGCTGAATCTTGTGCCAACATATGCGTGCACATACCAGTCAGCTGGATCTCAGCGTGCAGCTCCTTTTTCACTACCGGGATGGCACCCCTCCCTCCCCCCTCCCCCATTTCAGGTGCAACCCATTAATTATCTCTTACTAGGGAAGAGTTATATGTTTTCTTCTGTCAAAGTGTATAAAATCATGCATGGGATCGAAAAGGTGGGTAGAGAAAAATTCTTTTCTCTATCACACAATACTAGGACGTGGGGGCCCTCCCTAAAGCTCACAGGTAAGAAAGCGAGGACAAATAAAGGGAAATATTTATTCACCCAGAGGGTCCTTGGTTTATGGAATTCACTTCCAGAAGATGTCGTGACAGCTGTCAGCCTTGATAGCTTCAAGGCAGGATTAGACAGATTCATGGATGCCAAGTGTATCAGTGGTTATTGAAACGGATGTCTATGCCTTTATGTTGGTTGAGGCAGGCAGGATTCCCTTGTGTACCACTTGTTGGGAAAAGGGAGGGTCTTGCCTTCTCTTTCTGCTCAAGATCCCCATGGACAATTGGTGAGCCACTGTGTGACACAGAATGCTGGACTTGATGGGCTTTGGCCTGATTCAGCATGGCTCTTCTTATGTTCTTATGTTCTTATCACCCTGGTATATCCAAATATGGGAGGGAGCTTCCTTTTTGCCTCTCGGTGCCTCCAGGGGCCGTATCCAAGGCAGTTAAATTTTTATAGCAACACACACAGAGACAGACAGAGAAAGACCAGCTTCAGGGCTTCCAAAACGAAAGCATCACCTGCTGATTGGAGACTGGCTGCTTAAAGATGAACAGACTGTGATTACAGCACAGGTGTCTAGATTCTGCTCAGCAGCATTAGGGATTCGTCGGAAACCTGTGGATTAATCCATCAAAGCCATTTTACACAACTAATGTAGCAAACTCTTTTTCATTACTACTTCCCCCCCCCCCATTTTTGTATTTTAATGACTGTGGGATTCACAGTTTAAGGGTTGATATTATAGTATAGTTCAGTGATGGCGAACCTATGGCACAGGTGCCACAGGTGGCACACGGAGCCATATCTGCCAGCACACGAGCCGTTGTCCAAGCTCAGCTCCAGCACACATGTGCACCCTGGCCAGCTTATTTTTGGCTCATACAGAGGCTCTGGAAGGGCATTTTTGGCTTCCGGAGGGCCTCTGGGGAGATGAGGAGGGCGTTTTTGCCCTCCCCAGGCTCCAGAGAAGCCTCTGGAGCCTGAGGAGGGTGAAAAACGGGTCTACTGGGCCCACCAGAAGTTGGGAAACATGGTGTTTCTTGCCTGTAGAAGGCCTTTTGGGGGTAATGGAGGTGATTTTCACCCTCCCCAGGCTTGAATTATGGGTATTGTGCGCACACGCTTTCGGCACCCAAGGGGGAAAAGGTTTGCCATCACTGATACAGTTAGTAGAACAGAACAGAATACGAGCTGGAAAGGGCCTTGGAGGTCTTCTAGTTCAGCCCCCTGCTCAATCAGAAGAACCTATACAATTTCAGACAAATGATGTCTGTTTTTTTCTCAACAAGTTCCTGTGATGGAGCACCCATGATTTTTGGAGGCAAGATGTTCCACTGGTTAAATTGTCCTCACAGACGTTTCTCCTTAATTCCAGGTTGCTTTTCTCTTACATCAGTTTCCAAGCATTGTTTCTTGTCCTGCCCTCTGGTGCTTTGGAGAATAATTTGACCCCCTCTTCCTTGTTGCAGCCCCTCAAATACTGGAATATTGCTATCATGTCACCCCTAATTCTTCTTTTACTCAGAGTAGCTGGACCCAAAACCTTTATTATATTATATTATATTATATTATATTATATTATATTATATTATATTATATTATATTATATTATATTATATTATATTATATTATATTATATTATATTATATTATATTATATTATATTATATTATATTATATTATATTATATTATATTATATTATATTATATTATATTATATTTATTATATTATATTATATTATATTTATTATATTATATTATATTATATTATATGATATTATATTATATTATATTATATTTATTATATTATATTATATTATATTTATTATATTATATTATATTATATTATATTATATTAATTATATTATATTATATTATATTATAATATTATATTATATTATATTATATTATATTATATTATATTATATTATATTATATTATATTATATTATATTATATTATATTATATTATATTATATTATATTATATTATATTATATTATATTATATTAATTATATTATATTATATTATTATATTATAAAATCAATAAAAATATTTTTTTTTTTAAAACAGGGTTTTGTAAAGCAGCACTAGTATTTCACATGTTCTTGATTCTATGCCACTGTTTATGCAACCCAGGATTGCATTCACTTTTTTGGCTGCTGTTATTGCTGCTAGCTGGATGCCAAATTGTGATTTTAATATAGATTTATCTGTTATTTTTTAGTTAATTGTAGAATTTTAACTGGATATTCCTTGATTGATTCTGGTTTTTGGTTTAGATTAGATTATTATTAGAGTTGGAAGGGACCTTGTAGGTCATCTAGTCTAACCCTCTGCTCAAATGGGAGTCGCTACGCTATTTCAGACATATGGCAGTCGAAGCTCCTTTTGAAAGTTTCTCCACAGGAAAGTTGTTCCAAGGGTTGATCATTCTCATCATCAGAAAGTTCCTCCTTATTTCCAGGTTGAATCTCTCTTTGGTCAGTTTCCATCCATTATTTCTTGTCTGGCCTTCTGGTGCTTTGGAAAGCAGTCTGACCCTCTCCTGTCTGTAGCAGCCCCTTAAGTATTGGAACACTGCTATCATGTCTCCCCTGGTTCTTCTCTTCGCCAGACAGGCCATGCCCAGTTCCTGCAACCTTTCTTTGTATGTTTTAGTTTCCAGTTGCCTTATTATCCTGGTTGCTCTCTTCTGCACTTTCTCTAGAGTTTCAATATCTTTTTTATACTATGGCTAAATGAGTGTGGTTTCACCCAGTTTATATGTATATCTTTGCGGTTTTTTACCTAGGTATAGGATTTTACTTTTCTCTGCATTGAATTTCATTTTGATTGGGCCCAGTATTCAAGTCTATCAAGATCTATCTGGATCCTGACCCTGTCCTCTAGGGCAGTGTTTCCCAACCTTGGCAACTTGAAGATATCTGGACTTCAACTACCAGAATTCCCCAGCTAGCAAATGCTGGCTGGGGAATTCTGGGAGTTGAAGTCCAGATATCTTCAAGTTGCCAAGGTTGGGAAACACTGCTCTAGGGTATTAACTACTCCCGCCAGCTTGGTATCATCTGCAAATTTGGTTAGTTCCCCTTCTATTCCCTTGTCTAGGTCATTTATGAAGATATTAAAGAGTACTGGACCTAGGACGAAACCTTGTGGTACCCCACTGCTTACTTCTCTCCATGTGGACTTAGACCCATTGAGGACTATGTTGTTTGGTGGGTCCCAGGGGAAGAGCCTTCTCTGTGGCAGCCCCGACTCTCTGGAAACAGCTCCCCCCGTAGATTAGAACTGCCCCCAGCCCCCATGCCTTTCGTAAACTCCTTAAAACCCACCTTTTTCGCCAAGCATGGGGGAATTGAGATATCTCCCCCGGACCTATACAATTTATGTATGGTATATCTGTGTGTATGTCTGCTTAATAACGGGGTTTTTAAAAATGTTTTTAAATTATTAGATTTGTCATGAATTGTTTTATTGCTGTTGTGAGCCGCCCCGAGTCTACGGAGAGGGGCGGCATACAAATAAATAAATAAATAAATGAATCAATCAATCAATCAATCAATCAATCAAATAAGTAAGTAAGTAAGTAAGTAAGTAAGTAAGTAAGTAAGTAAGTAAGTAAGTAAATAAATAAATAAATAAATAAATAAATTGTTGGATATGATTAATCAGACTGTTGTTAATCCATCTGGTTGTGTAGCTGTTTATCCCATTTTTTTCTAGCTTACGGAGAAGTAGGTTGTAGTCTACTTTGTTAAATGCTTTGCTGAAGTCCAAGTATATATATCTACTATATTTTGCTGGCATATTAATTTGGTCACAGTGTTGAAGAATGAAATGAGATTGGTTTGGCATGATTTGTTCTTAACAAACCCATTTTGGCTGCTAGTTATTACTTACTTTGTTTCTAAGTCTGTTTTTAAATTATTATTTTTCCAGTATTTTCCCAGTTATTGATGTTAAGCTGATTGATCTGTAGTTACCTGGGTCCATTTTTCAAATCTTTTTTGTAGATGGGGATCACATCAGCTCGTTTCCAGTCTTCAGCTAGTTCCAGTGTGTTCCACGATGTTTGGAAGATGTGGTGCAGTGGTTCTAAAATGACATCTGGTATTTTACTGTAATCAACTTGATACTGTTTGGACAAGGGGGGGACTTATTGTGGTATCGCATAACTTTCTCTCAGATGATGCTTTTAAACTGTATCTATTATTCAGGGTTAAGTGTAAGCAGAAAGGTGGCCAATTTCTACCAGATTTGTGGGTGACTTTTTTTTTCTTTTTCTTTTTTTTTCTTTTTTCGTTTATGGGAGAAAACCCAAATAGCAAAGGTAATTGAATGGAAACAAATCTGAAATAACACACTCCGGGAAGAGAGATTCTAAATTCATATGTATATTGATACTGTCTGAGTTGGTGTAGCAAAGAAGTTTCTTTGGGGAAAATAGTAGGAATTGACAAAGGTGTCAGGTCACTAGAGAAATCTAAGATGTAGATTTTGGCCCTTGCCCTTATTTATTTATTTATTGGATTTGTATGCCGCCCCTCTTCAAGGACAAAAAAGATACTGAATATTCAGAAAGGATGCAAATGATTGCCATCTCATTGCACCTTTCTTCTTTTCTTTTTTTTAAAGTTGTTTCTGGGAAATTAGAGAGTGGTAGTTGGATGATTATCCACCACACTATCCTACTGGGCCCACCAGAAGTTGGGAAACAGGCTGTTTCCAGCCTCCAGAGGACCTCCGGGGGATGGGGGAAGCTGTTTTTGCCCTCCCCAGGCATTGAATTATTGTTATTGTTGTTGTTGTTGTTGTTGTTGTTATTATTATTATTATTATTATTATTATTATTATTATTTTTCCTGGCGTGGGCTAGAAATTCCCAGCATTTCTTTGCTTCTGTACATGCGCAAGCAAAGAAATCTCCAGAAACTGGGGAAATGTCACACGTCCACGATTATTATTATTATTATTATTATTATTATTATTATTATTACTATTACTATTACTATTACTATTACTATTACTATTACTATTACTATTACTATTACTATTATTAATTAGACTTGTATGCCGCCCTTCTCCGAAGAATACAATACAAAAACAATATGTGTACAAATCTAATCGTTAAAAAACTATAAGCTAAGATCCCATTACATTAAAAAGCAGTCAATTAACTCAATCGCATCCACACACAACATTTAATGGTCAGAGAGGGGGGGCATGATCTAACTGCCCCATGCCTGGCAACATTGATGGATCTTAAGGCTGTTGCGAAAGGTGAGGAGGGGGGAGCAGTGCGAATCTCTTCAGGGAACTGATTCAAGAGGGCCGGGGCAGCCACAGAGAAGGCTCTTCCTCTAGGTCCCGCCAGATAACATTGTCTGGTCAACAGGACCTGTAGAAGGCTAACTCTGTGGGACCTAATCAGCTGCTGGGATTTGTGTGGCAGAAGACGGTCCCGTAAGTAATCTGGTCCGATGCCATGTAGGGCTTTATAGGTCATCACCAACACTTTGAATTGTGTCCGGAAACCAATCGGCAGTCAGTGCAGTCCGCGGAGTGTTGGAGAAACATGGGTGTAATTGGGGAGACCCATGACTGCTGGCGCGGTCACATTCTGCACAATTTGAAGTTTCCAAACACTCTCCAGATGTAGCCCCTTGTAGAGAGTGTTGCAGTAGTCGAACCTCAAGGTGATAAGGGAATTATGAGTATAGGCACTCACGTATGCATGATAACGTGCGCACATGCTCTTTTGGCACCCAAAGAAAAAAAGGTTCATCATCACTGCTTTACAGGTAAATCAAGGATTGCCTGTAGAGGCAGGAAGAGATCAGTAATAGTGCAGCTGACTTGACAGATAGCAATAGCAATATAGCACTTAGACTTATATACCTCTTCATAGCGCTTTACAGTCCTCTCTAAGTGGTTTACACAGTCATTGCCCCCAACAATTTTGAGTCCCCATTTTAATCACCTTGGAAGGATGGAAAGGTTAGTCAACCTGGACAAGCAATCCTCAATTTATCATCACAATTAGGATGCGTTCCGGTTTTCTTCAGTACAGTTTCGCTCAGTGGTATGCTGGCCAGGCATCAACGCAATTCTAAAAATACAGCTTCTGCAAATGCGTAGAAGCAAAACCCAAGATGAGCTGGTCCAGGGGTGTGGCAGGTCTTCGTTGCTGCCAGTTCCAGCAATCCAGGCCACCAAGTTATTTCCGGTTCTATAGAACCGGTCCAAACCAGAAGGAACCCACTTCTGACCACAACTACCATATTTTTTGGAGTATAAGACACACCCTTTCCCCTCCTAAAAGAGGCTGAAAATGTAGGTGCATCTTATGCACCAAATACAGCCATTTTTGCTGCCCCGAAACCCCGCACCCACATCTCATTTTTACGAAAAATGGGCCCATTTTTCACAAAAATGGGGTGGACAGAGAGTCTGGGAAGCCTGCAGAGAGCTCCTGGGGGCTGGGGGAAGGCAAAAAAATGGCCCAATTTTTGTGAAAAAACTGGCAAAAACAACCCATTTTTTTACAAAACGGAGGGCATTTTTGCCATCTCCCAGCATTCAGGAGTTCTCTGCATGCTCCCCTGACCCTTTGCCCACCCCATTTTTGAGGAAAAAATGGGCAAAAACAGGGCTGTTTTGCCTTCTAATTATCCCATCTAGCATGATTGGAGGAGGAATACTGGGAGTTGAAGTCCACTAGTCTTAAAGCTGTCAAGTTTGAAGACCCCTGGGTTAGGGATGCAAAGGTTTTCAAACTTAGCACGTTTAAGACTTGTGGACTTCAACTCCTATTCCTGATATAGTATGACTGGAGGAAGAATTCTGGGAGTTGAAATCCTCAAGTCTTAAAGCTGGGATGTTTGACATTTGTAAAGAGTATACATGTTTGTAAAAAGTATTCTGCTACACTGGTATTTTATCAAATAATATATTACTATACCATTTGGTTCAAAATACTTTTTTCCCTGTTTTCCACCTCTAAAATCTAGGTGTGTCTTATACTACAATGTGTTTTATACTCTGAAAAACATGGTAAGCCCAAAATTCCCATTGCTAATCAAGGCAGTCAAGTGAGTTTTGCCCCATTTTATGAACTTTGTAAAAGTTGTTAGGTGAATCATTATATCTGTTAAGGGAATCGTGCTTCATTAATTGAATTTGGTTTCCCTACTGATTTTGCTTGTTGAAAGCCAACTAGAAAAGTTACGAATAGTGACCACGTGACCTTGGAACCGTGCAACTGTCATAAATATATGCCAGTTGCCAAGCACCAAATTTCATCATGCTGCAAAAATCATGTGAAAATTGGTTATAAGTCATTTTTTTTCATTGTAACTTTAAATGGTCACAAAATGAATGGTTGCTTATTTTATATAGGGTATGACATCAAATATAAATATTTGCTGATGCTTTATTTATTTATTTATTTATTTATTTATTTATTTATTTATTTATTTATTTATTTATTTATTTATTTATTTATTTATTTATTATATTTGTATGCCGCCCCTCTCCGTAGACTCGGGGCGGCTCACAGCATACAATAAGACAATTCATAACAAATCTAATAAATTTTAAAAAACATTAAAAACCCCCCCTTATTAAACCAGACATACACACAGGCACACCATACATAAATTATATAGGCCCGGGGGGAGGGAGGGGGAATGCCTCAATTCCCCCATGCCTGATGGCAGAGGTGAGTTTTAAGGAGTTTACAGAAGGCAAGGAGGGTGGGGGCAGTTCTAATCTCCAGGGGGAGCTGGTTCCAGAGAGTCGGGGGAGCTGGTTCCAGAGAGTCGGGGCCACCACAGAGAAGGCTCTTTCCCTGGGACCCGCCAGACGACATTGTTTAGTCGACGGGACCCAGAGAAGGCCAACTCTGTGGGACCTAATTGGTCGCTGGGATTCGTGCGGCAGAAGGTAGCCTGGTATGGTGCTAGCTGTGTGGCTTTGCAAGCCTGCACTATATGGCTTCTCTTGAGGCAACAGCAGCAAATGAGGCAACAGCAAATATTTGTGTTGTATGTATAATATATGTGGACAGAACAATATACAAGATAAAATATTAAATTAAGATAAAATTGTGATAAAATCAATATAATATCACACCAGTCACCATAGGGTAGATGTTATAATTTGATATCTAACTTATTCTGTTGTGGTCACAAATGGATAAACGGTTATAAGTTGAGAATTACATGTAGTTTTCTTCTGAATTAAGGCTGCGTGAAGAATGCAAAGAAAGAGGAGGGGGGAAAACCCATCGTTTCTTGTTTTAACCTGCCATATGAATTTTTTCCCCCAATAAATCATGGTTATACAAACGAAGTCTTAGCAGGATGAGTGAACTGCGTCTTTGACATCTAAAACCTGAGATTTACATACTGTAAGGTTTACCATATTGAACTTACCTCGTGGTAAGTGAAAATTTATGAAGAGCAGAATTTGGAGGTTCGATATGACATTCACCCTCTCAAGATGGAGGACAGCAGCCTCCGAAACAGATGTGCTTTCAATCAGTCATGATTTAAAAGATATAACAAATTTCCCAGTGGACCAGACTAGACTTATTATACACAAACAAGCAGCCATGATGCAGGGCACATAGAAAATATTACTCAAAGGAGAGAGAGGGATTCTTCAGGGAAAGACAAAACTGTGCCAAATTACAAATTGCCATCTCTGAAGATGTTATGCAAACAATGCGTATTAGTTTTAGCTGTACCCTGGGAGGAAAATGGACCAGCGGGTTAGGCGGGGTGACATGTTTTGAGGAATTTGCTGATTGCCTGTCAGCAGTCCTAATAGTGGTTTGTGATCAGTGATTAGTTCAGATTTTCAGCCTTAAAGGTACTTGTGGAAATGCTTTATGCCAACTACAGCTGCAAGTGCTTCCTTACCTAGTTGGCTGTAGTTTCTCTTTGCTGGAGGCAGGGACTGGGACAGGGGTGGGCAGCACCCAGGACACCCAGGTGCACAGGTCCAGTAGATCACCACCCTGCACGCGCACAACTGGTGAGATACTGGGGATTTTTACTTTTTTTGCTTCCGCGCATGTGCGTAAGCAAAGAAATAGGCGAAAATTGCCCAAGTCTCACCCATGCGAACATCCTCACGTGCACAAGATTTGGGTGGTTTTTCACCACTTTTTTGCTTCCACACATGCGCGGAAGCAAACAGAAGCAAAAATCGGCCCAATCTCACCAAGGATACTCAAAGTGTTGGTTTCAAAGTGTTGGTTATGACCTATAAAGCCCTTCATGGCATCGGCCCAGAATACCTCCAAGACCGTCTTCTGCCGCATGAATCCCAGCGACCGGTCAGGTCCCACAGAGTCGGCCTTCTCCGGGTCCTGTCGACTAAACAATGTTGTCTGGCGGGACCCAGGGGAAGAGCCTTCTCTGTGGCAGCCCCGACTCTCTGGAACCAGCTCCTCCAAGAGATTAGAATTGCCCCCACCCTCCTTGCCTTTCGCAAGCTCCTTAAAACCCACCTCTGTCGTCATGCATGAGGGAATTGAGATATTCCTTTCCCCCCAGGCCTATACAAGTTATGCATGGTATGTTAGTGTGTATGCTTTGTTTTTTAATAAGGGTTTTTTAATGATTTTTTAATTATTAGATTTGTAATATATTGTTTCTATTGTTGCTGTGAGCCGCCCCGAGTCTGCAGAGAGGGGCGGTATGCAAATCTAATCAATAATAATAATAATAATAATAATAATAATAATAATAATGTAAGATTTTGATTGCTGCACATGCGCAGCAGCTGGATGTTGTGCGAGCGTACACATGAGTGTGAGCACCATACACATGTGTGCATGCATGGAGAACACTGTGAGCACCGGCGGCTGGCAACCCATCACTGGTCTCGGAGTACAATGCAATGTGGGCTTCTGAGCTGTTGGGAAGCCTGTGGCTAAGAACCGTCCCCACTCCAAAGGGGGAAGCGTCACATGTTAACAGTAGGGGAACGGTCTTGCTGTATTGAATGAATATGCTGTTTGAAGACAACCGTCCCTTTACGGCTGTAAGTGCATTGGCTTCCCTTTGTGCTCAAGTCCACGTGGACAAACGTACCCAAGAGTCTATGGAGCGGCTCTGTAACCATTGCTGCCTGTTGTAAGAAAATGGCATAGAAATTTAATATCCCCAGGAATGCCTGCAGTTCTGTTTTATTCTTGAGGGTTGGTTCCTCTTTTATGGCTTTAATTTTTTTTCATCCATGGGGTGCATACTGGACCCATTGATCAGGAATCCTAAGAATTCCACACTGGTGACTGATCTTATACTTGTCCTCTTTTACTTTGAGCCCCCTGTCTTTGAATCTTTGTAATACTTCCCTTCGAAGGTCTATCAGTTGGTCTTCTGAGTCCCCTGAGATGAGCACATCATCGAAGTAGGGGACCACCCAGTGATGGCCTCCTACGGGTACGGTCAGGTACACAGAACTGGTAGAATTTTTTTTTTCCCTTTCCGGGTTCTAGGTATGTTTTTCCTATCACAGTAAATGAGGTTGAATGTGTATAATTTTAGAAGAGCTGTGCATGCGTGTGCGTACATATACATTATATAGTAGATAATAGTATATTTGTGTGTGCTTGTGTGTAATATGTATGTACACATATGGCATATTTACATAGAATTAAATAGTATATTTTGGATGTTCAGTAATAGTAAATAAGGGAAATTGTATCTCTTTGAGGCGAGAAAAGGTCAGGCACCCTAACCCTAACCCTTGACATGAGTGATGTCAAGTTGGCCACCTTTAAGCCAGTCACATGACCTTTAAGCCACCCTCGGGTCACATGATCATCCAGCTATTCCCACCTGGTCACATGGCCAGCAAACCACATCCACAAAATAAGCCATCCCCACAGTGTGGTAGTAAAAATGTTTTGCAGCCCTTCACCAGGACCACCTCCAGGATATACTGTGTAACAATCATTCCACCCTTCTCTGGAATAGCCTTGGGGCCATGCAGACCCCAAATTTCAGCCGATTGCATTACAATGTCGTCTGGCGGGACCCAGTGGAAGTGCCTTCTCTGTGGTGGGTCCGACCCTCTGGAATCAACTCCCCCCAGAGATTAGGACTGCCACCACCCTCCTTGCCTTTCGTAAATGCCTTAAAACCCACCTCTGTCGTCAGGCTTGGGGGAACTGAGACATCTCCCACCCTTGCCTATGTAATTTTGTGCGTGATATGACTGTGTGTATGTATTTTATCTATTAGGGTTTTTTTTTCTTTTTAGACTTTTTAATGTAAAACTGTTATTTTAGATTTTAATTATTAGATTTGTTACCATGTATTGTTTTTATCACTGTTCTGAGCCACCCCGAGTCTACGAAGAGGGGCGACATATAAATCTAATTAATAATAATAATAATAATAATAATAATAATAATAATAATAATAAATAATGATAATAATAATAATAGTAATAATAATAGAAAGCCCCCACTGTGTGTTACTATGGCCTGTGCTTCTGCTGTGGTTGCATCTACACGCAGTTGTTGAAAGTCTATGCCAGTTTAGCAAATATTTTCCCATTTTTCAGTGAGTGTAGTAAGTGCTCCACTACTGGCATAAGGTAGTAGTTGGGTTGTAAGACCTTATTTACTGTCCCTTTATAATCGGCACACACCCTAAACAATCCCCTCAGTTTCATGGGGGCAACTATAGATGTTTTGCACGGGGCATGGTGTCTGGTTCCAAAATCCCTTGAGCTATTAATTTGTTGATCTGCTCATCCAATTTAGGTTGGAGAGGAAAGGGGACCCTGTGGAGTTTGAGTCCAATGGGTGTGACATTAGGGTGTAGGTTAAATGATATGGGCTTTCCCATATATTTACTTTGACTCCCATCAAAGACAGTCTGGAAGTCAGTCAGGAGCTTGTCCAATCTGTCCCCTTGGATGTGGTTAAATCCAGTGAGGACCATTCCGAGAGGTTTGAGCTGTTCCACACCTAGCAAGGTCAGTCGGTGGCCATCAACAACTGTAAGTAGCAGCTCCCCTTGGAAGTCTTTGAGTTTAATTAGAAGTTTTATTCATCCCAGTACTTGAATAGGGTTCCCTTGGAAGTCATTAAGCAATATGTTTTGTGGCTTAAGTTGCTGCCTCATGAATGTAGGCCTGAGCTACTTCAAGGTCCCTCATGCCATAATGATGAATGCAAAGCCAGTGTCTAGTTCCATATCACATGGAAGCCCGTCTATGGTCACAGTGATGAAGAATTGTTCTCCTTGTCCTGAATGGCCCACAGTATGGTAGAGACCCTTGGCGTCTTGGTATGTGTAGTTTTCCCTTCGCCTGCCCTTCTGTCCTCCGGGTCAGTTCTGCCCTTGTCTGCCGAGTCCCAGAGGTGGTCTGGAGGCGGAGGGCATATTAATTAATTTTGATTTGATTTGATTTGATTTGATTTGATTTGATTTGATTTGATTTGATTTGATTTGATTTGATTTGATTTGATTTGATTTGATTTGATTTGATTTGATTTGATTGCCGCTCCTCTCCGTAGACTCGGGATGGCTCACAGCATACAATGACAATTCATAACAAATCTAATAAATTTAAAAAACATTTAAAAACCCCATTATTAAAACAGACATACCCACAAACATACCATAGATCGTGCAGAATGCAGCTGCGACAGCAATCATGGGCTTTCCCAAATATGCCCATGTTACACCAGCACTCCGCAGTCTGCATTGGTTGCCGATCAGTTTCCGGTCACAATTCAAAGTGTTGGTTATGACCTATAAAGCCCTTCATGGCACCGGACCAGATTACCTCAGGGACCGCCTTCTGCTGCACGAATCCCAGCGACCAGTTAGGTCCCACAGAGTGGGCCTTCTCTGGGTCCTGTCAACTAAGCAATGTCGCCTGGCGGGACCCAGGGGAAGAGCCTTCTCTGTGGTGGCCCCGGCCCTCTGGAACCAACTCCCCCCAGAGATTAGAACTGCCCCCACCCTCCTTGCCTTTCGTAAACAACTTAAAACCCACCTCTGCCGCCAGGCATGGGGGAATTGAGATCCTCTTTCCCCCTAGGCCTTTACAATTCTATGCATGGTATGTATGTATGTATGTTTGGTTTTTATATTAATAGATTTTTAATCATCAATACCAAATTACTATTGTACACTGTTTTATTGTCGCTGTTAGCTGCCCCGAGTCTCTGGAGAGGGGGGGCATACAAATCCAATAAATAAATAAATATATAAATATATAAATTATATACGCCTGGGGGGAAGGAGGGGGACATGTAGGTTTGCCATTCTTCTGTCTTTGGATCAAAGAAGGTTGGAGCTGAAGACTGTCGGTGTGCCATCCTTTAGTTTGGCTGGAGCAGATCAGGTTGTGTTTCAAAGATAGCCCCAGATGCCACAAGGTGCCTTTGTGTTGCCTTCTTCCATTACCATGTCACCAGTGTTAGATTTGTGCTGGAATGGAGAATCAAGACGTAGAACAGTTCAGCACCTTCATTGAGTTCATCTATTACTAGAAAAGAACTGCTGACAAGCTGCAGGGAAGCAAATTTAAAGGCTTCCCTGGAACCCGCTGGCCACTGACAGCCGTTTAATTCTGCTGCCGCTACATTGGTTAATGTTGTGGTTAGCTCTGGCCCAGCTCCTGCCCCAAGGAATGTACAGGTGGGTGTGACGGAGACATCCACATGCTGCAGGCCTGTTTTGCTCCCAGTGGAATCTGCCGACGAAGTCTCCTCTGACCAAGGAGGCCTGAGTGACAGGGAGGAGGAGAGTTTGGCAGACAGCCCAGGAGGAGATCAATCATCTGTATCATCTCTGGATTCTGAACAAGAATTAATGACACATCCACGCATGTGTAGAGTGATGCATAGGAAGCAACAACTAAAGGATTATTACAAGAGAAAATGAGGCCACCGGTGGTTGGGTGGGGCTGCTGTAATTAGTGCTGCTGCTATAAATAGCAGCGTGTGGGTTTGGCTGTTGTGGAGAATTATCTGATCGTTGTGTTTCAAGAATGTCTTGCTGACTCCGGCCTTTGTTTGTTGACTTTTCACCACTTTGAAACCAAAGCAGATCAAAGTGTGTTTCACTTCGTGGAAGAAGAAGGGCTGTGACTTTCTTCACAGCTGCAAGCTAAGTACTTACGAACTGATAAGGGACTTGTACAAACTACCAGGTTGTTTTGGGACGAGAGCTCTTTGCAATACAAAAAGAGTGCTTAGTTTATTTTGAATTTTGTGATAAAGAACATTGTTTTGAATTTTCAAATGTGTGTGTGTGTCTGAAATTTGTACCTTTGAATTTTTGGGAGGCTCCTACCAGAGAGTCCAGCAGAACAGATTAGCCAGCAAATTTACTCCATATGTAATAATGCAAGATTCAAGTAGAATACAGACAAAAGAGAAAATTACCCACCGGTAACCCAGATGATGTAAATACCATCCTCCATTGTTGGCAGATCTTAAAAAATAGGATTTTGGCAGCCTGGGTTCCAAAATTTTTATTGCTCACAGATTTGTGGTGCAAAAAGTTTGAGGTGGCACACAATCAGGCGGGGGGGGGGTGTGCTACTGCCACTACGGGTGCACTGCGCATGCAGCTTTGGGTCTCTGGCACACATGTGTGTTCCAGTGAGAATTTGCTTCTGCACATGTGCAAGAATCAAAATCTTGCGAGGGGACATGCGTACGCATGAGATTTTGGTGATTTCTTTGCTTCCGTTCATGCGCAGAAGGAAAAACAGCATATGCACAGAAGCAAAATCTTGCTGAGATGCGAACACACATACATCAGCTCCAGTTTTACTACTAATACATGCAGCTCCAGTTTTACTACTGCTGCAGCATCCTCATCCGTATCAGTAGAAACCCAATACTGCACGCAATTGCTAGAGCAGCTTGCTTGGATTAATAACTTTGGACCTCTGAAATAAGCAAGGATGAATTTGTACGCGGCAAAGGTGCGATTAATGTGGGGTCACACAAGTCAGTTATGAAGCTGCAGACATATTTCACTGGTCCTCCAATTACAGAACAGGGTAAGAATATTCAAAAACTGCCTGCTAACTGTATAGCAGTCATCCCTGGGATTGAGAACTGAAATTAATTTAACCTAGTTCATGCCCAACGCTAGAAGACAATTTGGAAGAGCACCTAGCATGTAGCAGCAGCAGAAGTAATGAAACGGCAGGTCAGTTTAGGTCAGCATTTTGTTAAATTCAGCCGATTTGGCATAGAACCCTGGGCAGAGTTGATCTAAGATTCAATTTATTCCGAGGAGAATTAAATGTCAGCGGTTAGGTGCAATTCATATTTCATTACTCTCTCGTCGCCTCTTAAAAATTGGGGGGATGGAAATAAGAATGGAGACCTAACCTTAACCCTCTTTGGCTGGCGTGGCAGTCTTTCTTGACCAGATGCCCACCGACACAGGTAGCCTTCCACTTACAACCACAACTGAAAGCAGTATTTCTGTTGTTAAGGCACTTGTTAAATAAATTGCGAGCAACTTTGCTACCTTTTGTGTCACAGTTGTTAAGAAAATCAC